>NC_053203.1:6060606-6363636 GCF_905163445.1 Pararge aegeria
CGGGGACGGGGGTATAAGTGGACGCCTCGACCACTAGGGGGTTGGGGTGTCGGACTGCATTTTCAAAGTAGGTCTTTGATAATGTTTTCATGTACTGGGCTATGGTGGGAAGATCGAGGTCTCGGTGGAGATCTACGTTGCGCATGTACCACGGACTGTCCGTGGTCATACGCATAAATTTGTTCTGCAGGACTTGAAAGCTCCTGTAGGAGCTGTGAGGGCGATGGGCGAATACGACGCTGGCGTATGTCATAATGGGACGTATGCACGTTTTATACAAGGTTACCTTGTGACGGAGGGATAATTTGCTTTTGCGGCAAATCATCGGATAGAGACGACCCATCACATACGCAGCCTTGTTGCGGGCCTTGCGAATGTGTGCGGTGAAGCTCATTCTATGATCGAACGTTACTCCCAGGTATTTGGCCTTGTCTTGCCAGGGTATGGGACGCCCGTAGAGGGTGACCTCTGCGGGGTTTACCGTGAAGCGGCCTCTCGGTTTGCCCGTGAAGAGCACCGCTGCGCTCTTCTCGGGGTTAACCTCGATCCTCCAGAGGCGGAACCACTTGCCCAGCAGGTGGAGCGCCTTTTGGAGTCGACTTGCAATGTTGCTCTTTTTGGGATCGGTCGCAAAGAGAGCGGTATCGTCGGCGAATTGGGCCAGTTTGACCGTCGCCGGTAGGTCGCGGGGAATGTCGCTCGTGAAGAGCGCGTATAGAAGTGGGGAGAGCGCGGAGCCCTGAGGGACTCCCGCTCGTATGGGTCTAGGGGAAGAGAGCGTACCGTCTAGACGATAGCGAAATGTGCGATCGGTGAGATACGCTCGCAGCAAACGAACGAGACTAGCTGGCACGCCCAGATGGTGCAGCTTGTACAACAAGCCGGCGTGCCAGACCCTGTCGAAGGCCTTGGCAATGTCTAAGAACACGGCCCCAGTGGGAGCCATGTGTCTGTATCGATTGAATCCTGCCAGTATGTGCTCCGTGAGGCGGTGCGCTTGGTGGACGCAAGAGTGCTTGGCTCGAAAGCCGAATTGCTCGTCGTTAAGGAGGTTTTTCTCCTCTACGACTGCCTTCAGTCTGTGTAATATTACCCTCTCATACACCTTTGCTAAGGTGTTGAGGAGGCTTATAGGGCGATAACTGGAGGGAAGGTCGCGGGGTTTGCCCGACTTGTGGATACCTATGACTGTTGCTTCCTTCCACTGGTTGGGGAAGTAGCAGTTTGCCAAGAATACATTAAAAATTACCACTAGTAGGTTGATAATTTGTCCTGGGAGTAACTTTAGGGTTTTATTGGTAATGCCGTCGGGGCCTGGGGCTTTCTTAGAGTGGAAACCCTTGATAATAGTATGAACTTCATCGCAGGTCGTCGGGGCGAGAGGTTCACCATCGGGAGGGGTCGAGAGGATTGTTGCGAGTTCGCTTTCGACTCGCAAGACGTGGGGCCTATCAATGGATACGGTGCTCGGAGAGCATTGGGATTCGAGGCAGTCAGCCATGCATTCAGCCTTATCGATATCTTCAAAGGCGGGCGGAAGGTCGGGCCGTGCTAACGGGGGGAGGGCGGGAGCGCGGGTCATTTTGAGAGCCTTCGCCAGTTTTTAGAACGCACTACGCGATGGCGAGAGCTCCCCCAAGAACCTGTCCCATTGTCCGTGTCGGAGTGCGGTAATGATAGACACTACCTTCCTCTGGGCTCTCCAGAGTTCTAACCAATTCTGTCGTGTCGGATATTTGTCATGCTCCCTATGGGCCCTATTCTTGTTTGTGATTAGCTCTCGCGCGTCCTCCGTGAGTACCATGCGGTAAAATCCGCACGGCATCTCGCGGGAGCATTTGCTCGTAGCGTCACAAACGTGGTTGGTCAGGTGCAGTGAGGCTGCCTGGGCTTGCTCTAATGTCTCTACGACGTCAGGAATTTTAGAGAGGTGCACAGAGTCCTTCGCTTCGAGTAGCCCGGAGAGCTTCTTGAAGTCGATGACTTTACGGGTCGGGAGGATCGCGGGGCCTACGGGGCCTAGCTGTAGTTTGACAGGTCTGTGATCCGAATATAGCTCGGATAGCACTTCCACAGAGTTCACCTGAAGGGTGATATTCTTGAGGAGCGCTATGTCGAGTATGTCCGGTCGGTCGATCGAACTATCCGACATCGGGAAGCGAGTCGGCGAGTCTGGGGCAACTACGATAAAGTTGAGGTCGGGTCGTCTGACAAGTATGTTAAGTTGTCGTCCGTGCGCGTTAGTGGAGCGGGACCAGTCGGTGTGCTTAGCGTTGAAGTCGCCAGCCAAAATGACAGAGTCACCTAAGGAGAGCCGATTACCGACGACCCGGTCGCTATCCCTGCGATAGCGATCGAAGAATCTACCTCCCCGGCATCATCCGAGACCGACGACGGCTTCACCGTCGTCGGTGCTAAAAAGCGGAAGCTTAAGGCTTCCAAATCCAAGGCGAACCCGCCAAAGAAAGTGGTAACGGACCGCCCAACTAAGACCCAGTCCCAAGCGCCCCGCGCAGCGCCTCGCGCAGCGTCCCAGGCTTCCCCTGCGGACGAAGACGAGCCCGAAGACTCCCCTATGGAGGAGCAACCCCAACCCAGGGATAGAATCCCACCTCTCTTCATCCGCGACCGGGGATTGCGGGCTGTCCGTGAACACTCTAGGCCTAACAGTCCTAAAGCGGTTTAGGTAACCCGCGTTATTCTCCTGGAGGTCCTTTAAGAGGGCCTCCAGATTAAGGTCGGAGTCGGCGAGGGCCATGGCGGCCCCCGGGGTAGCGGTTGACCTCCCTGCCATGCAGGGAGGTGTGTGCCTAAAAAAAGGGTGTGGCCCTATGGGGCCTCGCCTTTAGGTGACGAGGGTGTTAAACTACGCTAATAATAACACGTGTACTTACAGGAATCCTAGACCCTAGAACTACACTGCACTACCACAACGCAGAAACGGACACTGATTTCCACTGACACTTTCACCTCGAGCAATCGGTTGCGAGACAGACATCCGTACGGGACGGATGCGCGAGTCGGAAAAATGATTGGCGGTCGGCCAGAGTGGCCTATTTATATACGATTCCCGGTCGAGAACTCGTCGTGAGCTATCGAGCGTCAATGTGTCCAACCGCCAATAAAACCTTTCGGGGTCTCTTTATTTAGTAACAATTCTAACACAATCTAATCTTATTACTAAATAATCATTCTTTCTAACATTTAAATAATATCTATCTTACCAAAATATCTTAAATGCTAATAGCTTATTATCATCATTTCTACTACTTTTACTACTTATATTAATTATTCTAAACTAAAGTAAAAGCTAGTCGCCGACAATTGCCATTTTTAAAACCGTATTTAGGTGTGAACTTTACAAAAAACACATGTTAAGCAGTGGCCGTCCATCGATTTAAATGATGATGGTGAAAAATACATTTGACGATTGCCACACTGATCAGTCGATTCCTACGACTGGAAAATGTTTGTGTGATGAACATAAATGTTTTTCAGGATCCGGGTGTTTATCTGTATATGTGGCATAAGTTTTTATGCATATTAATCATAAATATTCATAAGTTATCTTGAAGAAAGCACTGCCTACCGTATCCATTTTATTTCACTCGTTTAGGAGGAGTTTTCCCATTAGATATATCAACTTCCCTGGTCAAATACACCCTGATCATATCACAAGCTACGCTAACTTCGGGGCTAGAGTGTAATGTATGTATTGTCCTAATATATACATATATATATGTTTATTAATTTTGAATTTATTTATTTATTAAAACCACTTAAATCTCTCTTTTGCAGGTTACCCAAATGCGACATACAAGTTTAATAACGACTATATTCTATACAGTTTATTTTTGAATGAATACTAAAAAGTCGTCCCGTTAGCGGGTATCTTTATACCCCGCAATATTCGTCAGATGGATCGGTACGTTTGATGTACGTAAGAAGCTTGAATGCTGTGTTATTGCAAACTTATTAAGCGGCTATAACTTATTGGGTAAGTATAACCTGAGCACCTTAATTGGTTGATCGTTTATTATTAGAATTTCCGCATACTACGGCCTCCCACAGCGTTGAGCGCTGTGGTTTTAAATAGGAGGGTCCAGGTTCGAACAGCCATCGATTCCATTTGGGAATTTAGAATTTCTGAATTTTCTGTGCTCTGGTCTGGTGAGAGGATTAGCGGCTAGTTACCACACTACCAACAAAGACGATAAGCCATTTAGACTGCATCAGGTGGGCTTGCAGTCTAGGTCTAACTTATTGAATAAACAACTAAAAAAAGAATACTAAAGACATACCTCAAATTCATTCCGAAGTACCAAATAAATAAAGATTAAAAAAAAAAAAATCATTCCGCATTAGTCTAGTGGTTATTGTCACAAGTTAGTGTACTGGAACCGACAGCTTAACGTGCTCTCCGAGGCATGGGGGTTGATACCCCCAATTTCCTAACAAACCTGGTACTGTAAATTCCTTAACAGAAAAAAACACACCATCGTCACCATCAATACAACCAATTGACGTCCACTGCTGGACATAGGTCTTTTGTAGGGAGTTCCAATTTCCACGGTTCTGTGCCGCTTGGATCCAGCGGCTACCTGCGACGCGCTTAATGTCGTCTGTCCACCTCGGGGGGGGTCGACCAACGCTGCGCTTCCAGCACCTTGGGACCCCAACGTCCATCCTTTCTTCGAACTATGTGCCGCACGCTTGCCTCCAAGCGACTGGCCTGATGTCGTTTGCTACCTGTTTACTCTGGGATCTCCTCCCCGGCCCCACGCCGTAGCAACCCCTCAGGTGGTTATCGGAAGTGTCCATCCGAAAACTGTAAAACTGATAATTAAAAGGGTTTAGTCCGCAGATTTGTATACGTCACTAACAGTTGAAAACATTATGGCGAACTCTCGCATGCAACTCTCCGATGGTTTCCTTCACCGTTTAAAAACTCAATACCTAACTAATAATAAAGAAATCTCACTTATCGCATAGCGCAACTGTGTAGTGTGCAAAAACCTAATAGTTTGACGAGGCTCATTTTAATGGACAGCTAACTGTAATTTTAAATGATGTTTATTGATGATTAATTTATTCCTATTATAAAACCTTTTAGCGTTCATTAATCAAATAGGGACGTGAAGAGAGGGCCCTCGTTTCGAACTGGTATAAAAGATAACTGGATTTTGAAATTATTTGTTTTTTTTTTATAGAAATAATTGACAGACCAAGCGGGAGTTTTCCACTTAGCATCAATTGGGCCACCTGATGGTAAGTGGAAAACTATCGCCTATAAACCGAGCAACATTTAAAAGGGCATGCAAGGAGCAAGTTCTACAAAGTTCCGCCCAGTTTCGATAGACGCTTATGTTTCAAGAGCCTTCGGACCAGAACACAGTAGCGGCAGATATAGGCATGGCAGTAGACTCTCTCGCAAAAAGTCCTACTACCACCTAGGGTACCGTCTACATATAGAGTTAAAAAATTCTTCAAATTATTGTACAAAAAATCTCAATGACCACTAGTAAATAAAAAAAAAAAAATAATAATAACAAATTATTACTTTTCACACCTTTTAGTACTTTTATATATATTTTCCTTTATTTCACATTAAAGACACTCACATTACATTTAATTTTTGATTTTAGATTTTTAGTTTTTTTTTTTTAGTTTTCATGTTTATTAATTTCATAATTTTTGATTTTGTTTATTATTTACCTATTTGATGATTTTGTATTTCTCGATGTAAATAAGCTTGTGTTAATGTAAAAAATATCTTTTATATATTATATTCTATGTTATTGTCCTTTATTATGATCATTTTGTTATTGTTTAGTCGCGAGGATTCAGTGACGACGAAGATAATGGGGCTGGCGGAAAACCAGTGCTGCGCGTTTAGCTATACTGAGCCAGCTCCTTTGTCACACATTTTTTTTTATTTTTATACTTTAACAATTTTATGACACAAATGTAACATTTTACACAAATGTGTGACACTAAATGCGATTTTTCATTCTTTCTAGAAGATTTGCCCTCTACCATATTAGACTGCATCACCCCACACGACCAGGTAAGATTGCAAACTGGACCTACCTTCTAGGGGCATAACAAAAATGGAAGCCAGCACCTTACGATAACACCGGTACTACGCCGGACGGAAACAAATGACTCGTGAGATGGAATAACGCTTTTTTATTACGTAACGACTTCTACCAGTTAGCTCCACAGAGTAATGAACATACAGAATCCTTTTTTGCATGCAATGCATTGTTGGATAGAAGCAGGCGTTACTTTGTGGAAATCCATGAAATATTATGAAAATTAAGCTTCATTTGCTGTACTCCGAGAAAAGTATATATATTCCCTCCTGAGCTTTTCGCGGTGTACAGCTAATTAAGCTTAATTTTCATAATATGCAATGCAGTGTGTCCAAAAACAGAGAACACGTCCCTAGCACGTGTCTTTTCACATCCGAGGAATGAAGAAAACTCTCAAACTTTACCGATTTTCCTCATTATATCGTAAACGTTTAGAACATTAGAGGTAAAATAATTACTGTCAACTGCTAAATGATTAAATTTAAGAACCACCTGTTCGAAAACACTACTAAAGTTGAGTGGTTTTAGATTAATATTAGTCTTGTACACGGAATCTGTATTTATTTATTCATTAAGTCTACCAGCGATTTTACATAAATAAAAATAATATTCCTCATCATATATACATTTGACAGCCGGTTGGCGCAGTGGGCAGCGACCCTGCTTTCTGCATCTAAGACCGTGGGTTCGATTCCCACAACTGGAAAAATGTTTCTGTGATGAACATGAATGTTTTTTCAGTTTCAGGAGGTTTATATGTACATTATAAGTATTTATGTGTATTATATTCATAAAAATATTCAACAGTTATATTAGTACTAATAACACATGCTACGCTTACTTTTGGGCTAGATGGCGATGTGTGTATTGTCGTAGTATATTTATATAATTAATTAAAATAAACAACAAACCCATAGCACAAGCTACACTTTAGGGCTAGATGGCGATGTGTGTATTGTCGTAGAATATTTATATTATTAAGAGGAAATTTATTACTTTATTATTAGTATGATTATGTAATTAATTGCAATAAACAACAACAAAGAATGTTTTTCAATTCAATTCTTCTTTATGGCTTTTATCGTGTTCTTAATTCTATGATAAATACCTGACCACAATAAGAAACTTCAGTCTAAATATTTACATTCGCTAGGCACAACACTACACTTAAATATTAAGATTCTAATTAACTAATTTCAAATAGGTCTTACTTGAAATAAGTGAGTAATTTATAATCTTAATTTGAATCAAGATATTTCTGATTTCTTACCGGCAGCCCTAAGGGAGCTGCTATCTAACGTAGTTGATCTGGCGAGGTCATCCTCGGTTGGACAGAGGACGCGTAAGATTTAATGGCTTAACCTGTCTAGCCAGACACGTAGGTAAAACATGGTTGAAATTATAAATTTATAGGCATTACAACGTAGAACCTAGTGGTTTGCATATTCAACTAAAGATCACGGTGTCCTGGTTTCGATTCACGGGTAGAGATAAGAATTGACAGGCTTTTCGGTTCAAGATTCACTTTCATGCGTCGGCTGTCACATATAATAAGAACTTAAATCGTTTACTACATACTTTTTATGTATCATCAATAGTTTTCTCAGCGCACGCCAAGTAATGAATTTTATTGGCAAAATTTTGCTACTTTGGGTTACATTATTGCAATTTTTTTAAGGATCTCTCCAACTTTTTTGAAATAAATTGCAGCCTATGTTACTTCGTGATAGTTAAGTTTTCTTTTGGCGAAGAAATGGCTAAAATCGGTCAAGTACTTTCGGAGCTTATTGGGTACAACATAAACACACAAAAAACAAACAAACATCTTTCCTCTATAAAATTAATATTGATTACGACTTTGTCCATAATAATTTAAATGTTTTTAAATCGACTTTCAACCAAGATAATCATTTGTAGGTAAACTTTTCGCTTTATTTAAAAAAATTGTAAAATTAAAAATTTTGACCCTTTCTGAGAAATAAGTTAGATAGATAGATACATTCTTTATTGCACAACCGGGAGTAAGATAATAAATATTGAAAACAGTAATACAACAAAAATAAAAATGCGCAAAGGCGATGAAAAAGTTTAGGTATTTCTATTCAAAACGTAGGTATCTAGCCTCACGGCAATTAATAAGCTTTTCTTCAAAACTCATTGCGGATGCAACCGCGGGAAATAAATAGTATAAAATAATTGTAAACAGAACATCTGTTTCTAAGTAAGGCATATATCAAAATGATAAGCATAAACATCTACAGCATGTTTATCCACATTTTATCGGAAAGTTGTCCATAATTTCCACACACTATCTCACAGGTTGCCCCAGACTGTGTACCTCATAAATATTATAAGGTTATGCAAAACAGTAATCTGTTTAAGCCCTAATATGTTTAATGGACTCGATACGCTTTCGATTAAATAACTAATTGGCAAATGGTCGTAGATACAAAGAACAGGTTTAAGAATAAATAATTTTATAATATACCTGGCTAGTTAGAAAGGAAGTTCCACTGAACTCCACTATCACAACAGAATAGGCTACTGTCACTTTGTGTTCGTATTCACTAATAAATTGGTGGACGCCATTTTGACGCTGTGTGACGCTGTAATACGAGTGTCCAAGGTACTAAAATTTAAATAGTATTGTTAGAAGGTTGTTGAAGAATGTGGCATTATGAGTGTGTACCTTTGCGTCTGTGACGGATGTTAAAAAAAAATTATGTACAAAGTCTATTTTCTACCTGTCTTATTTAAACAACTTTTTGTTACTTTTTATTGTAAAGTTTTATTTCAATTGGTTAAGATAATAATTAAAACCTCCACCAAAATTTTTTATAATTTTACACCAAAACAATGTACCAAAAAGTAATTAAAAGATTATATACATTTTAAGACGAGTTAGAAAAAAATTGGAATTTACGTGGAAAATGCTTCTTGCCATTACATTATAAAATGGAGTGGAAAATGGTTGGTAAGCTAAAAATTTATTCATTGTGTTAACTGATAAGATTTCGTAATTTAGTTTATTATAGATAAATTCTAGTTCATCTTCATATTTCTTCATCATCATATCAACCGATTGACGTCCTCTGTTGGACGTAGGTCTTTCTTAGCGGTCCAGCGGCTGCCTGCGACTGGTTTGATGTCATCAGCTGTCCACCTCGCCGGGGGTCTACCAACGCCGCATTTACTGCTGCGAGGTCGCAATTCCAGCACAAAATGTCAACTCAATTTGCCAAAAATACTTTAACATCTGAGCAATGCAGTTTTAAAGGCGTGGCGAGGCTTTTCAAATAGCGTAGTAGAATGAAATCTCAACTCTCTAACGTGTTTACTCCAAAACCACGTAATAAAGGTAATTAAAGTTTATCAACCGAAAGCCGACAATAATTTCTACAAAGTATAATACCTCAATAAATAAAGTGTACAAGTTGTTCAAGAGGCCATAAATATTGTAGAGTTATGCAAACTGATAATCGCTGTGTGTCCTAATGTGTTTAATGGATTTGATACGGTTCTGATCGAACAGCTAGTTAGTAAATAACTTAGATAGCCGTTCATAGACAAAACCTGTTCTATTATTTTAATTCTTCAGATCTATTTAACTATGGATATCTGGGAACTGGTCGCTCTAACTTGAATGTTTGCCTCCACGCTGGTCTTCCGCCGAGCAGCATTGTTGTTTTCGGGTCTGAAGGGATGGTGTATTAAGGTTTAAAAACATTTTTTCTTAAAAGAAACTAAAATTAACATAAAGAAGTGGCAATATATTATCTAGTTAGGGTGATACAAATTTAGCTTAAACTAATAACAGCTTTTAGTAGAAAAATAAAGTAAAAGGTAAATAAATAAATATACTACGACAATACACACATCGCCACCTAGCCCCAAAGTAAGCGTAGCTTGTGTTATGGGTACAAAGATAGCTGATGAATATTGTTATGAATATAATATAATACATAAATACTTATAATACATATAAACACCCAGACACTGAAAACATTCATGCTCATCACACAAACATTTTCCAGTTGTGGGAATCGAACCCACGGCCTTGGACTGAGAAAGCAGGGTCGCTGCAAACAGCGCCAATCGGCCGTCAATGCGCCAGGTTGCGCGTTTATAAACATTTCTCGCAAAATAACTAAAGAGTTATTAGATAGATAGATAGAGAGCAAAGGTAGACTATTGAATGAATGAATGAATGAATACTTTTATTGCACACCACAAAAAGTACATAAAAAAAGAAACGTATAACAAAACAACGTATACAATTTGGCGGACTACAATTTGACTATTGTATTGTAACTTGGGATTACAGCGTTTATTAGAAAAAGGGGTGCAGGTCAGATCGCGATAATTTGTCATGAAATTAAAAAAAAAAGCTTAGCAGTTCTTTCATCGATATTTATGAAAACCGCAGTGTTTATAGTAATGGCCATTTGTACCCGACTCGTAACCGATACAAAACAGCTATTTTAAATCGAATTGGCAGGTAATTATATACGAAACATTGTATGTCACATGAAAGCGTGGTTTAAACATCCTTAATGTGTCGGGGTCTGTAATTCATAGCCATTTAAAAGTTTGCCTCGATCACGCGATACAAAAAAAAATCTCAGCTTTGAATTGGCTGTGCTTTATGAATTTTTTTTATGACTTACAATTTTCCTTTGTTAGTATAAGTTATCATTTAGTTTTTTTTTTTCTAAGTGACCACGTCATAATAAGGTATAACATGTTGTGACCTCACTACAAGTATGATGAATATTGAAATCATCAGTATCATTCTCCAAACCTTTAACTTTTATAAGTAATGTTCGTTTTAAGTAATTAAAATGTGACTTAAACGGTGAAGGAAAAAATCGAGATGAAATCTGCATGGCTGAGGGTTCTCCATAATGTTCTCAAAGGCGAGTGGAGTCAACCGATCCGCACTGGGCCAGCAAGGTGGACTATGGCCTTAACCCTTCTTCCAGTAATGGGATGAGATCATGAACATAAATAGCGGTGATAGCGTAGTAGTACGGGATTCGGTATCAATTTCGGGGGGCCGAGTTCGAATCCCAGCACGCACTATCTTTTCTGTTATTAAAATACCACTTGCTTTAACGGTGAAGGAAAACATAGTGAGGAAACCTGCATGCCTGAGAGCTCTCCATAATGTTCTCAAAGGCGTGTGGAGCCCACGAATCGCACTAGACCAGTGTGGTAAACTACGGTCTAAGAACCATCCCATTGTGGGAGGAGACCCGTGTCCGGCCGGTAACGGGGTGATGTTATATCCACAAAAAGTTGTCAATACCGTTAACGAACTGTTATGATTACAAAATTTACAGCCAGCTCACAATAGTCAAATGATTAAATTAGAAGCCGACGACTATTATTTAATCTGTATAAGGCGGCTCAAGAGAATCTAATCTGACATTGACCATATTAGGACGCTGCGACGGCTTCCCTGCGGCGAGCCGGACGCAAATGGACTTCTAATGTCGTACGATTTTGATGCTGTTTCGAGCTGTTGATAGGACAACTGGGTACAGGATGATTTGAAATTGTAATTAACGTATGTTGCGCCCGTTCTTCGTCCGCGTGTACTACATTTTCTAAAATCCCATGGGATTTTAGATTTCCAGTGATAAAAAGTACTCTACGTTACTCTCCGTGCTTTCAACTAACTCTATTCCAAAAGCCAAGCTGATTGGTTGCTTATTTAGGATGTAAAAACGAACAAACAAATACATTTTCGCATAATAATAGTAATGATGAGGTGGTGGTGGATGAAATGGTCTCTCTTTTGAGGGACCGAGTCCGATCCTCGACACGCACCACACGAAAAGTTTTACATAAGACTTTTCGTAATTATGCGTTTTAATGATAACCATAAAATCCTACTAATATTGGGTATAAATGTGAAAGTTTGGATGTTTGTTACACAATGAAGCAAAAACGGCTGAACGGATTTTGATAAAATTTGGCATGCATGTAGCCTTTGACATGGAAAAGAACATTGACTAAGTTATATCCCGATTCCTTAAATAGTAACCGAGAGGAAATTGAAAATTGTTTACGAGCTAAGCCGCGGGCAGACATGTCACCTATGCTATGGAAAAGTGCATCCATACGGATCTCTCAAATAGTTCCAGAAGCTGAAGACCAAATTCTGAGTTCAACGCAGACGAAGTCGCGGGCAGAAGCTGGTATCAGTCAGTATAAATATAAATTAAGTTGCACTATACTAATAAGTGTAAATATAAATTAATTTGTAACCATTAAAAACTAAAAAAACGACTAGAGGTGCCAAAAAACGGGGATCCAAGTCGGTCTCCCCCAAAACACTTCATTTTAAGGGTGATGAAAAAGATTTATGGCTACCTCCGTCCTTTTGTCCAGGATAGAGGTTATGTGGGACATATTCGGCTCGTATTCTCGAACTAAAACCACCGGCATCACCCTCTGAAATTCAAAATTCATTTATTTCAAATAGGCCTACTTTATAAGCTTTGTTTAAACGTAAGTCAGTCTGTATGTCTTTACTAGACGCACGGGGAAAAGCCAAAGCCCAGGGCTACACTAGCCTACCACCGCTTTAACTTTAAATTCTGAAACTCAGTGTTTTTTATAGCACGGCAGTGTTATATACCTACATTAGCTGCCTTACTATAATGTTCCGCAAGATTTATTTTTAAACATATTACGACAATACACACATCGCCATGTAGATCCAAAGTAAGCGTAGCTTGTGTTATGGGCACTTAGATAACTGATGAATAATTTATAAATAAATAATTATAAAATACAGATAAACTCTGCATAGTTAAGAAGTTTCATAGTTGTAGCACTCTGCTTGACAAATGTAAAAAATAAAATATTTTTTCATAATTTAACTCGGCACTGTATTCTCTTACTCTATGTTATTTTATATTATATGTAAATTGTTTTTTTTTTTTGTAAGAAAATATCCAAGCATGTATGTCCGTCCCATCTATTGGCTGCATTTTTACACGCATGTCGTGGAGAATGGCTAGTTTTTATTTTTATTGGTTGTTTTTCTTATGTTTATGTTTTGTCTAATAAATAAAAAAAAACACCCAGACACAGAAAAACATTCAAGTTCATCACACAAACATTTTCCTGTTGTGGAAATCGAACCCACGGTCTTAGACTCACGCAGGATCACGCCAGGCGGTCTTTAAATAGTAAAATTACCGATCTTGTTTTGTTGAGATTTTTCACACCCTGTATAAGGTCAACGTCCCGCTTAATATGGCATACAATGCGAGAGATAAGTCGCGCTATCATTGGTATTCTAATAAAGAGTTTTCGGATCGTGATCGCGTTGCATCTCCGATTCTGTGATTGTAACACGTCGCTGCGAATACTGATATCACTTGACGGTTTTTGAAATTAATCAATTCAACTATTACCTACTGGACGAAATGGAATTCGAACATAATTATTTTAAATATTGTTTATTATATTATATTTAATAAGATTGAATTTTATTATGTTTTCGATTTGATTTTTGGCATAGACTTTATTAAAAGCACGGAAAATAACATAGGCAACAGATAACAGGTCCAGGAAAAATATCAAATTCCCAATAGTGGTTCACGGAAACATTCGTTATTTTACACGAAAAATTGTCCTTTATTCACGTTTGAATAAAATAACCAATAGACGAAATTTTTGGCATAGAGTTATTTGAAAAGACGAGGAGTAACATAGCCGAAAAAAACAGTGTAAAACGAACGATCATTAACGATTGCATCATTTTATACCTTAATTACTGCAGCGTAAGTGTTTCTTCGAACAATGCGTGCTGCCAGTGATGACCAATGGTTCCGAAACATGGTCGCCGATATTACGATTACGACTATGAGACTATGGGCCTCAAAAGAAGAGTCACTCAGCGGGCGATGGAGAGAAATACGTTCGGAGTATCTCTTCGTGATCAAATAAGAAATATATCCGTAACCAGAGTTACTGTAGCTCAACGAGTCGTGAAGCGAAGTGGTAAAGGGCGGGACACGTAGCTCATGGAGAAAGGATGGACGTTGGGTTCCCAAGGTACTGGGATGGCAGCCCCACACCGGTAAGCGCAGCGTTGGTCGACCTCCAACGAGGTGGACAGACGACATCAAACGCTGCGTAGGGAGCCCTACAGAAGACCCGCGCCCAGCGGTGGACGTCTATCAGTTGATGTGATGATGATAAAGATGAAGTGTTTGCTTCGACGTGCAATACCTATTCCCTTCAGAGCCAGGATTTCCGAATTTTCAAGTACCTAAGAGTGTACGTTTTCTTTCTTTGCATTATATTTGTCTCCTGTGATTTTCCTTTGCACCTGTTCTTCTCCATCAATAAGCCGCGTTGCATTAGGGAAAGAAACCTACTTTTTTTCCACCACAAGTTAGCCCTTTGACTGCAATCTCTCCTCGTGGTAAGTGATGATGCAGTCTAAGGAGTCTCAGTTTAGGGAGTAGGTACCGAATTCTACGCGACATCGCACCGGAGCACTAAATCGCTTAGCGGCACGTCTTTGTCGGTAGGGTGGTAACAAGCCATCAGACCAGATTGCAGAAAATTTTGAAATCATAAATTGCCCTGCTGGGAATCGAACCCAGGTCCTCCTACACAAATTCGCCAGGGAGGTCTTTAAAAAACGTCATAAAAATCCACAGTCTCACAGTTTTGCCTCGATATTGCGTACTATGTTTAATTAATCTCATTTAGGGAATACTCAGCATCTAAACGCAAGTGAAGCCGCGGGTAACAGCCAGTTATATTGTAAAGCGTGAATCGTTTCACCTCTGACCCAGGGACCTTTGATTTACGCTTGCACGCTGTCGTTGTTTTAACGTGTTTCAGTGGTTTAAGCCGTGTTACATCTTACACTGTATTGCGCGAGTAACATTTAATTAATTGGTTTGATTTATCTGCGAATATCTATCTATGAATGTTACGTCACGTTTATGCAATAGGATTGCTGACGGAAATGAATAAGCAAATAAACACTGGTGCAAGGAATTAAAGGGTCACAAACTCAAAACACGTTTCCAGTAGGTAATCGCTTGGTAAATGACACTGTTAATATGTATTTTTGTTATATTCAGAAATCAAAATGAAATTATATATACTGATGCGTGTGCATATGTCGAATGTATATTTATGTATATATTTGTATATACGATCAATATATAAACTTAAATCACGCGAATCCCTTTAGATATAAAAAAATAGGTAGTAGGTATACTTACAGTAACATCACAACATATTTATTATAATATAGTATTAGTAAGACAAAATATTTTATCTTATATCTTTAAACGAGCAATTCTTGTATATATATTTATATATATACATAATTGGAATCTCGGAATCGGCTCCAACGATTTTCATGAAATTTAGTATACAGGGGGTTTCGGGGTCGATAAATCGATCTAGCTAGGATTTTTTTTTCTGTGTTTAACGCCTTTGGTTGCCTGCAAGAGATCGCAATGTGTCCGCCAAATTATATACTTTTTGTTAATTTTTTATTTATAATTTTAGTATATGTTTATGTGGTGTACAATAAAAGTGTATTCATTCATTCATTCATTTTTAGATAATTTCATTTTATTTGTGTTTTTCGGTAATAACCGATTTCGTGCAGACGAAGTTGGGTCAGCTAGTTATTCTTTAGAAACGAAAAGTGGATATAAACAATCTACTTACAAGAAATGGCTATAAATTAGTGTCATCTGCATATTGTCTGCGAAAAGTACAGAAGTCATTAGTTGTATTGAGTACTGATGCGCTTTTTTAACATGATTCCTAAGGTAATTTTAGAACTACCTAGCAATGCATAAGTTTAAAGAATATTTTCATCATCTCAACCAATTGACGTCCACTGCTGGACATAGGTCTTTTGTAGGGAGTTCCACAATGCACGGTCCTGGGCCGCTTGCCTCCAACGGCTCCCAGCTACTCCCCTGATGTCATCTGTCCACCTCGTTTGGGGTCGACCTACGCTGCGTTTACCGGTGCGGGGTCGCCATTCCAGCACCTTAAGACCCCAACGTCCATCGGTTCTCCGAGCTATGTGCCCCGCCCATTGCCACTTCAACTTCGCAACTCGCTGAGCTATGTCGGTAACTCTAGTTCTTCTACGGATCTCCTCATTTCTGATTTGATCACGTAGAGATACTCCTAACATAGCTCTCTCCATCGCCCGCTGAGTGACTCTGAGCCTTCTTATGAGGCCCATAGTTAGCGACCATGTCTCTGATCCGTAAGTCATCACTGGCAACACGCACTGTTCGAAGACTTTAGTCTTCAGGCACTGGGGACCTTGAAAGAATATTTTAAAACACATTTATTACATACATTACTATACAATTGATGAATTTCTTAATAACAAGGCTGCTTGGAAGCATCCGGCTGCGCTTACCACCTACCAATGTATAAGTTTCAAGAATATTTTAAAATACATTTATTATAGCGAGGTTACTATACAATTCATGCATTTATTAATGACAAGGTTGGTTGGAAGCATCCGGCTCTGCTTTCATCTCTCACAAGATAAAAAAGAGCAAATGCTGAGTTTCTTCCCAGCTTCTTCTATGTAGAATCTGCCTTCCGAACCGGTGGTAGAGTACAAACAGACCGACTTGTCGTTAAAAAAGTGTATATTAAGCCTACTTGAAAGAAATGAATTTTGTATTATATAATTAATAGCTTCAACAGCCATAATAAAATCCAGAATCGAAGGTTCTATATACGGTATATACGGTATTTGTACATTCGGTTGTAGATTTTTTTTCACACCACCCGCTATATACTTACCCAGTACTGGTATAAACGGTTGGGAAAGAGGAATATTAGTATAGTCTATTAATATTATCTTCTAGTTATAATATACAGGACAGGTAATAAACAGGAAGAGTGTATCAGTACCCACCCTTAGCGCGAGTTTTAACATCTCGACAAAGTTGATAGTTTTCAGGAATTTGGAAAATATAACCTTGGAGACATCATTATTTTGCCTTGACTGCCCAGTGGTAAGGATGTTTGATTATGGATCAAGAGTTGGTTGAATTTCAGGGTCTGCCAAAATTATTATTGGTTTTTGTATACATTACGAGTAGGTCCCGACTTGAAAAATGTAGAAAATATTTATTTCTTGCTTTTTAGTTGTTTCAGTCTTTTTTTTTTGTCAAATTCTTTTAACGATTTATTGTGCTTACTAAGTTATAACAGCCAAATATAAAAAAATATAACCGAATTGAGAACTTCCTCCTTATTTTGAAGTCGTTTAAAAAGGAGTTAAAGAGTATTAGTATAGCCTTCTATAAAAATAACATTTATATTATCCCAATATAAGATTCAAATTGGAAAAACAAGGTTGTGTTATCGCTAGGTATTCGCGAACAGCGATAAGCTGAGGCGTATTGGACTTTTGATAAATTCTTCAGAGGTGAAGTGTGAAATTGGTTATTACCAAAAAACATAAACCATTTAGAAGCGGAATATTCGAAATTATATATATTTTTTTAAGTAAAGGTATTTTACGCTCATTTCGCAACAATAATACTTTATAACTTAACTAATAAATAAAATAAACAAACCATATTACTGATCCGATATTACCGGTATACAGACAAAAAAAGACGCTCCATATTGATAACTCTTCCACGTAAGATAAGATAGTACTCTATGCGATAGCTGTGTATATAACTAAAATTTACCGTCCGCCAGAATCAGCCCGATTTTTTAATCATACAGAGCACCGTCTCGAATACCGTCAGCGTTGTCGAGGCGTGCAAATTTTTACTAGGGGTACAGACCATCCGCATCCGAATTGAAATCGCTACAGCAATGAGGATGGAAGGAAATTAATCAATTATCCAGCGCCCGTGAAATGCAGTGAAGCGGAATATTCGTTTTAGGATAGAAATTATCATTATTCAGTTCGCTTATTTTCGACACCTGATGTTTAAAGAGAGGTGATTCAGTTTAAATGGTTTTGTCTGTTTGACTGCCAAGTCCACAAATCCATACTTGGCAAACGTGGTGGACTATGGCAAACACCCTGCTCATTCTGCCAGGGGACCCGTGCCCTGTTGCGGAGCGGTAATTGGTGATTAACGTAAAGATGAATGATTTCTCAATGGGTTCTGTTTTGTTTTTTACTGATTTGTCTTTTTTTTCTTTATGGACCAGCAGTGGCGTGCACTTCATATAAGCATAAATGCACTGCCTACCCTACAAATTTCATACAACTTTTATAGGAGAATTTTTCAATTTTATGCGATCTTCCTGCTTTATCTACTCTCCCTCTTCCTGATTAAAACTCCTATGCATGCCAATGTGGACCAGTCAGTCACTATGAAAATAAAATTAGTGGTGATGATCTAGTGGTAAAAGCTACGGTCTGTCTTTCGGGGGTAGCGAATTCGATCTCCGGCACGCACTTATAACATTTCGGTATGATGTGCGTTTTTAATTGAAGCCACTTCAACTGCATGCCAGAAAGTTCTCCATGACGTTCTCAGAGACGTGTGAAATCCACCAACCTGAACTTGGCCAGCATGGTAAGCTGAGGTCTATCACGGTTTAATCACATATCTATAAATTTGATCACATATCTATATTTAATGTTGATTTGAAGACATCATTTTAATGATAATTACGAATCGTAGGATAAATAAAGTTATTTAAATTGCCTGTCAGCGACGTTTTTTTAATAATTCGCTATTTCATTTGATTCGCCTACTGTTTAGGATCTATATATATCCTGGCATCCACAAGTTTCTATCTACGTGTCAGTCATTTTCCGGTCACACAGTCAGTAGCGCAACAATTTTATACACTTAGATGGATAGATAAAATAAAATTAAGTGAGCAGCGTTAACCGAGCGGTGCCGAGCCTACATTTTCAGAATTCCTCTAAATTTATGGATATTGCATTTTATAGAATACGCAATAGTTGTTCCTTTCACCAGCGCATGTGGCCATGTTGCCTGACCTGTGGGCCATCCTGCTTCGTTACGTCACGGATTTCTGCGATAGATAAGCCAGATAAGGCATGTTCTACCGTATTAGCATTTAGTTTTATGGTTGGAAAACTGACTCCCGTATTACTTAGATACAAATTCTATTTGTGTAGTGTTGTTAGCAACGATTTAAATTTTGTACTATAGGAACATCACAGCCAAGTTACTGGCTCAAGTTACTTGCACTAGAACTGGCGCAAGCTACTGGGCACTGGCCCAAGTTGCTTGCATAAGCTACTAGCGCAAGTTACTTGCACGAGCTACTAACGCAAACAACTGGTGCAAGTGACTTGCACGAGCTACTGGCGTAAGCTTCTGGTGCACGTTACTTGCTCGAACTACGGGCGAATGTTATTGGCGCAAGCTACTTGCCAAAGTTGCTTGCGCGAGCTATTGGCGCAGCTAATGGCCTTCTTGGAAACGGCAAAATGAATATATATCTTCAGATATATATATATAAACTCAGCTTAATATCTCAAATTCCGAGGTTGATCCTTTTTTTATGCTTAAATGATGGACTATATTGGGTTATTGCCTGTCCATAGCATCTTCCTCATCATCATAATCACTTCAATCGATTGTAACTTCACTGCTGGATATATATAGATATTTCGTGGCGACTTGTTTTCAGCGACTCCCAGTGACACGTTTGATGGCTTTTGGAAATGCCTTCAAACCTTAGCAATACTGATATTCATTTACAAATAGGGTTTGGGTCCCATCTCGGTTCTGAAGTCCTGGTACGTTTATTTATTTGACTCGATTCTCGGGACTTTTTTATCAGCATTTAACATTATTTTTCTAACATCTTCTTTTTACCCGTAATGATCAAGGTAGAAGGACATTAAATAAGGGATTTAAAATTAAACCTTAGTGATATAATAGAAGTAGTTATTCATAAGTTGTACAAGAATAGAATAAGGTACGATAGGGCTGACATATTTTTGTATAATAAAAACCCTTTAATCAATAAGAATAAAAAAATAAAAAACTTCTTTTTCTAAGACTTACAACTATACAAACGATCGTCAAAAACCTGTTTTTCCTAAAAAATTAAGATATTGCATTTTATCCTTCGGGGCTAGCGGCCTGTTAATGGGCTAGCGGTTGGGCCCAACAAACAAACAAACAGCCTTTGACGGCCGATTGGCGCAGTGGGCAGCGACCCTGCTTTCTGAGTCAAAGGCGGTGGGTTCGATTCCCACAACTGGACAATATTTGTGTGACGAACATGAATGTTTTTCAGTGTCTTGGTGTTTATCTATCTTAATATATATAAATCTCGTGTCACAATGTTTGTCCTCAATGGACTCCTAAACCACTTAACCGATTGTAATAAAATTCGCACACCATGTGCAGTTCGATCCAACTTGAGAGATAGGATAGTTTAAATCTCAAATTATAGTCGTAATTTTAATTTATTGCTAATTATTTGTCTATAATTAATTGACAGTCACATGTTATACATATATATACTACTATACTCATTTAAGGCTTAGCGATACTGAACACTTTAAAAACAAAATCAAACGCAGACGAAGTCGCGGGCAACAGCTAGTATATTATAAGTATTTATGTATATTATTCATCAGTTATCTTACACATAACACAAGCTACGCTTACTTTGGGACTAGATGGCGATGTGCGTATTGTCGTACTGTATAATAAAAAAAAGAAATAGACTGACTTTCCCATTTATATTGATTGGACAGTTTTAAAATAAAAGAGCTTAAAAATTTATTAATTTAATTATTTCTTTTCACTGTGAACTTTGAAGCCCCACTTGTTAGTCCCATCGCCAGTTCTGATTGCTCTGGACTGTGCCACGTCTGCCGGTACCGTTTTTAGATCGTAAGCCAAACCGATACCTTCGCAGAAGTCTATGAACTTAGTGGTGACGTTCAGCCAGTTATTGCCCAACTCTGCAGTCCGATAGTCCCATTGAAAAGCATGATGGTAGTTGTGGAATCCTTCGCCAAATGCCAAGAAGGACACTAAAATGTTTTGAACCGGCTTAATTTGTTGGTCATAAGGTTTGTTGCCCCATAAATGAGCTGCACTATTGACTAAAAACGTTAAGTGGAGGGTGAAGACGTAAAGCATTACGGTGAGGTTCCATGCAATGTTGAGGGTTTCTCCAAAGAAGTAAATAGGAATGAATGTTGGTAACGCAAAGCAGACAGTTCCTATGAAAGGGATGGCGTACCTGAAATATAGAGATAATAAATTTGAATAGTACTTCTTCTTGTTCTTCTTGATTTTATTCTTGAAGTATGTTCTCTAAATTTTTGAATTTTATAAAGAACAGTGGCGAAAAAACTGTTGATGGAATTCGTGAGCGTCTACAAATGTGACTAATATAGATTTAGATAAAATATTTTCGTGGGTCGTTTAAGTCTGGAAACAAATCCATCTTTTTATTGAGAACTCAATTGACTAATCTAAATAAAATTATAATCTGTGTGCACCATTGACGCTGATATTTTTCTGTGCAGTGTACCAATCTCAAAAAAATTTATTATTCACTAATTATTAATCTAAAGTTCTAACATAGATAATCAAAACTCAGGTTTGTCTCAAGTTTGCCTAGTGAAAATAATGTTATCCAAGCAAAACATTAATAAAACATTTTTTATGTTTCTTTTTTTCTTGTATAATTCTTAATGTGGTGTACAAATAAAGAGTTATAATAATAATAATAATAATAATTAAATGTGAAAATGCAGATCTACTTAATGTATTAATTTTAATTATATGACAACATGTAGCAGGTTCTTTTCATAAATGAAACCAAAGAGTATGTGAACATGAAATGAACCCACAAACACCTTTGGCAGTTTATAAAACCGCGATTTCTAGATGTTTTTAATAAAAATACCATTGGTTTATATGAGATTTATAACGATGCTAACTGTTTCTAATGTATATTTACAGTGTTTCTATGTTTACAGAGTTCCGATATTACAAACCCTAAATAAGCATTCCAATATTTTTTATTAGATTTAAAATACCTACCTTAACCGTATATTGATAACTGTAACGTATTGTTTTGATACTCATTGGTTGACAAATATCTTTGAAACCAAAGAGGATACAAACACTACGTTCACAACTTGAAACCACAATATCTTTATTTCCTGACTTTATTTAAAAGTAAACCCTAAGAAGAAAATGTTGAGGAGTTCTCATCACATTTTCTAATTTTTCATTAAAAAAAATTTAAAACAATTTGTTTGGGAGTTCGCCATTGTTCTTTGCGTTTGTGTTTTATTTATAGTAATAATTAGAGGAATAGAGGACCAAGCAGATGTATGTGGAAATATACAGAGCAATACTTCGTAGGGCATGCAAGGAACACGAATTTCAACGTGTTGCCCTGTGTCCAGCAACCTGAGGCGTAGGTGGTAAACCTCAGTTGCCTGTAATTACAACATCAACCACGCTTTTCAGACCGGAACATAGACATACAACATACAGCATGGCGTTAGTCCTTCCCCAGACGAGCTCTGTCACAAAAATCTCTACTTTTTTTTTATTTTATTTTTTTTATTAACGATAGGCCAGCGTGTGACGACAATCATGCCCGTTAGAAAGCAATGATGAGGTCTAGGTTGAAGCACGCTTGCCTAGAAAAAGCCTATTCACTCTAGCCTTGAAGGTACTCAAATTAAACGTGGCAGGAAACACAGTTGCCGGGAGGGCGTTCCACATCTTAGCGGCACGTATCAGAAACGTGGATAAAAAACGTTTCGTGCGTGTTGATGGAATATCAACCACATAAGGATGGCACCGCTCACGGTGTCTCGCTGTTCTGTGGTAAAACGGGGAAGTGAAGTTCCTGAGCACACTCACCGAAATATATCCGGTAAAAAACCGATAAACAGGCAACATTGCGTCTTATCAGTTTTTTATATATACTCTTAAATATCTGAAAATATCCCTTAAGACTTGTCTACTAACTTCCTCTACTACTACGTATCTTGTCTACTTGACACTGGCAAAGTACATTGTGCTGTTTTGGTACTACGAGAATAAGATACTCTTAAATGCAAGTATGTTGATGAAAGTGTTTTTCTATCGCTTCATACAATGTTCGTTTCGACTTGTTTGTACTATTAGTTTAGATGCTCACTTTTTCTGAAACTTCAGTACACTGTTAGCATATATATCGGACATGTCGACGAAGTTCCCGCGACGCTTCACCTCTGGATGCTTTTTAACCAAGAGCCATCCAATGTGCGAGTAGAAGAAGCCTCGAGTTGCGTTGTGCGGATCAGCATCGGTATCGCTGTGTCTGTGGAGCAGGGATTTTAATAAAAATTGTCATCATTATATCAACCCATTACCGACCCACTACAGGGCTCCTTTACAATGAGAAGGGGTTAAGGCCGTTGCCCAACACGCTGGCCCTGTGCGGATTGGTGGACTCCACACACCTTTACTATACTACTATACTATGACAATACAATACACACATCGCCATCTAGCCCCAAAGTAAGCGTAGCTTGTGTTATGGGTACTAAGATGACTGATGAATATTTTTATGAACAATATACATAAATACTTACTTTATGAAAAACACCCAGCACTGAAAAACATTCATGTTCATCACACAAACATTTTTCAGTTGTAGGAATCGAACCCACGGCCTTGGACTCAGAAAGCAGGGTCGCTGCCCACTGCGCCAGTCGGCCGTCAAACTTTGAGAACATTATGGAGAACTCTCAGGCATACAGGTTCCCTCCCGATGTTTTTCTTCACCTTTGAAGCAAGTAATGTAAATTGCTTAAAACGCACATAACTAAGAAAAGTTAGAGATGCGTGCTGGGATTCGAACCCGGCCCCCCGATTTGAAGTCGCAGTCCTACCCAATGGGCTATCAACGCTTCTAAAATAACAAGGTTCGCCATAGATTATTATAACCCTGTTAATTTTGGTTTGTAACCGGTTAAAATAATTTAATTTATTTTATAATTGTAATTTTTTTAACCAGTTAATTAGAAAATGATTGAAATGAAGTTCTAATTAATTTTTATATTTATGTCAGGTTGGTTGGACGCAGCCTATCTGCTTTCATCTCTCACAAGATAGAAAAACATTTGCTTTATAATGATGTAGAAAAAAAAACAACTGCTGAGTATTTTGATGGTTTCTTCTCGGTAAAATCTGCCTTCCAACCGGTGGCAAAGTAACTACATTATTTGTAAAGAATAAATTTAGTTTTGTTTTAAACATATGTATGAACTTTTTGTCACTTTATTCACCCCAAAATACTTTTAGACTGTTTGGTTGTCTTGGAATTACAACGCAAATTGTATACATTACCTATGATGCAACCGATGATCTCGCACCCAGTGTATAACCGTGTTTTGGAATGCCAGTGAGTTGAACACCATGAGTATTATTTGTAAGGGCATTTTGGCCTTGTATGCTCTATGGCTCCACAGCCTATGAGCGCCCGCGGTTATGCCCATGAATGCCAGAATGAGAATTATGTGATCTAGAACAAATAAGTATTATGGAAATGTAATCCATACTAATATTCATGAAGCGGTGATAGCCTATTGGTAGCCTAAAGATGATAACAGGTTGCACGTTCCTGCCAGTCGTTCGATGGCGTATGGTAACTCATTTACTGTAAAAGTGGTAAATCTGTGGCATGAATTGCCGAGAGATATGAGACAGTCAGACAGTAAACATATTTAAAAAACGACAAAAAAAAATATTTATCTAATATGATATAGAGTATGTATGTTCTTTTTTATGTTTTTATATATATACTAGCTGACCCCAGCGCCATCTGTCGGGCTGATTTGTGAATCTAAACAATCCAGGGTGTCACCCAAACGCATACCGAAAAATTCATTCAAATCGGTCCAGCCGTCTCGGAGGAGTTCAGTGACATACACACGCACACAAGAAATATATATATAAAGATATATTATATATGTTTTTAATTTTATTGTATCACCATTTATCAGGGGCAATTTGGGAATTTATAATTTCTGAATTTTCTCTGGTCTGGTCTGGTGGGAGGCTTTCGCCGTAGCTAGTTACCACCCTACCCACAAAAACGTGCCACCAAGCGATTTCGTGTTTAGATTTAGCGATGCGTAGAAACCGATTAGGGGCACTACCATACTCCCTGACAGGTTAGCCCGCTACAATCTTAGACGGAATCATCACTTATTACCAGAGATTGATTGTGAGATTTCAGTCAAGGGGTATCTTGTAGTGGAATAAAAACAATAAAAAAAATATATACAGTTCATTGCCTGCTTAGTTAGGCCTTGATGTATGGACAAACAAACACACTTTCACATTAATAATTGTAGTAAGGTAATTATATGGCCTAATGATGGTAATTAAAAAGATTTTTAATTTTGTTTATTTATTATTTGTTTACTTACGGAATATGAGTGTCTTCCACATAGCGGCGGTGCATGCGAGATAAACTCCATATAGTGTCGCTATATGCGCATAGCCGAATGTCAGTAAGTTAAAATATATTATTTCATATTTTCTAGGAGCTGCTTGCGGAGCCACAAGTTTCGGTAAGGCATCTTCAGTGTATGTGATAGTGTTTGCTTCTTTTGACAAGGGCGCCATTTATATCTGTAAATAATTATATTTTTTTTCAGCAAAAAACATGCATTTCTGAGCTTGTTAGGTAGTAAGGTTTGGAAGTCGATAAACATGTTAAACCGGTCAAGGTTATCAACCACGGTATTGGAATAATTTAGCCTAGTTTCGGTTTCTTTTTTCAAATATGGTATTATTTAATTTAATGTAATAAAATCAACAGCCACTTGCGATGACGTTATGAAGTTAATTTATTTTGTTTCTAAGTTTATATTTTGGTTTACTTTATGTTATTTAATTTTAAGTTGACATTGTTATTTAATTACACCTTAATTTACCTATAATAATATTCCTTACCTTAATTTTTACATTTTGTATGAAATGGACAAATAATTTTATAATTAAGGTGTTATTATAATTTGCAGAATGGCAGATTGTTGCACGGAACTTGTTATGTTTTATTATAAGATCAAATTTGTTAACCTGCAATCACGCAAATAACTATCAGGTGGGAAAACTTTTTGGTCCTTCAGCTGTTACCAATAAACAAAAATCGGAATGTAAAATTTCATTTTTAAATTTTTAAATTCCGATTCCGACACTTTTGAGAAGAAAGTATCATTTGACAGTTTAATTTTTAAATTTTTAAATGATTCTTTCCACTAACAAGTATCAAAATGATTGTTTAAATTAAATAAGTGGATAATTTATATACTACGACAACGCACACATCGCCATCTAGCCCCAAAGTAAGCGTAGCTTGTGTTATGGGATGAATGATGAATATTTTTATGAATAATATAAACTACTTATAGTATACATATAAACACTCAGACACTGAAAAACATTAATGCTCATCACACAAACATTTTCGGCCTTGGATTCAGAAAGCACGGTCGCTGCAAACTGCGCCAATCGGCCGTCTAAAAAATATCAGCCGCAAATTATACGACAAGTCAGAAAAAAGTGTCTAATATCGTAATCGCTTAAGGAAGTTATTATGTTTTACTTACTCGATCGTGCTCCACTGACTATTTGGTATAGCACAAAAATACTGACCAAAGAATAAATAATCTTCGTTTTTTTAATGGTTGTTTTGCATATTCAAATTGACATTAATTACCGTGACAATATATTATACATATTTAACAATCAACCCCAAACCACGTCACCTAGCTTTTATTTATTTACTAGCTGTCGCCTGCGTTCTTTGGCCGCGTATTTGTTCAAATTTCGTGGCAACTGTTTTATTTCCTGAGATAAGAAGTAACTTTTGTTACTCTCCGTCCATTTAACTTATTCAATGCCAAAAATCAAATTGTTTTGTTTCTTGACTAGGGCGTGCAGGATGGACAAACAAACAAACAAAAAATATAAATATAAACACACTTTAACATTTAAAATATTAGTAATGATTCAAACATTTATATTAAGACTACTCTATAAATACGTTTCAGAGTCATCATATCAACCGACTGACGTCCACTGCTGGAGATAGGTTTTTTTTCGGAAGTTCCAAATACCACGGTCTTGCGCCGATTGGGTCCACAGCTCACTGCTCACGGGGTTCTACCAAAATGCGTTTACGAGGTAGCCATTTCACTCTTTGGGACCTCAATGTCTATCGGTTCTCTGGGCTATGTGCCCCGCCCATTGCTTCTTTAGCTTCGCAACTCGTTGAGCAATGTGTATGAGTTTTACAGTAACTTTAAACAATTAAACAACTACTAAAAAAATATATTCAAAACATCCAAATGGACAGTCAAAGGCAAGATGCCCAAGACGCTGGCGCTATAACCCCTGTGCATAGACATTAGACGGAAACATTATCCCCGGATTATATCCACTGAAAAGGGATTTAATTTACTTGTCCACCGCAGTTACAATATTTACCATTGTCAACCCATTACCGACGTACCGCCGTATCTACCACGCTGGCCAATGCGGATTGGTAAACTTCTCACGCTTTTGATAACGTTATGAATAACTCTCTGGTACGCAGGATTCCTCACGATGGGTAGGTTTACTTTCACCGTCACATCAAGTGATTTTTTTATTGTTTATATTAAAACGCACATTACTCCGGAAAGTTAGAGGTGCATGCCGGGGATCGAACTCGGAACTCCCGCACGGCAGCAGAAGCCTTACCCACTAGGCTTTCACCGTTTTTTTAGTTTTAATACTACACGAATATTATTTGCGCCCGAGCGCCCGTGCTGGAAGAGTTTTTAGTAACGTTAGGTCAGCGCTTGACGACAATCATGCCTGTTAGAAAGCTATGATAAGGTCTACTTTGGAGCACGCGTGTCTAGAAAAAGCCTATTCACTCTTGCCTTGAAGGTTCCCAAGCTATGCGTGGCAGGAAACACAGTCGCCGGGTGTGCGTTCCACATCCTAGCGGTACGTATCAGAAACGTGGATAAAAAAGTCGTGCGTGTTTATGGAATATCAACCACATAAGGATGCCACTGCTCACGGCCGCTCGCTGTTCTGTGGTAGAACGGGTAACATTTTGTCCTTTAACCGTGGAGTCTTCAGAAAATTCTGCCGTAGCTAGCGCCAGCTCTTATAGTTAATTATAGTTGTCATGTTAAGTTAAATAAATAAATAAATTGTTTATTTCGCATTATGTTAAGTTAGATAGAATAGAGTAGAATAGAAAAACTTTATTGCAACATAACACATTAGGAAAAATACAAGGAAAACAGTAATAGTACTTAGTGCTAGAGTGCAAAGGCGGCCTTATCACTAAAAGTGATCTTTTAAAGGCAACCTGAGCATACGAAGCTGATAAAAAAGTGGAAAGAGAATGTTGCATAAAGTATGTACCAAAAAAATAAATAAAATTAACTTGCATGAAAATACTCGTACATACTACATTAACATATTAACTACAAAAATACCGATATAAATTTATATATACTATATAAGATATTATAAACTTACATAATACTCCCTTATTACTTAATAATTTAGGTATTAAAATAGTAGTAATAGATTTTGGATTGAGGAAAAAGAATCGGTTCGGGGACTAATACCACTAAAGCAGGGTAGAACGATAAATTGGTAGAAAAAAAAATAACAAGAATTTAGATATAAACACCCAAAAATCTAAATACAATTAAATCACGAGTAAATACAATTAAGTCACGTAATTTGTTTTCAAGATTTTTTTTTTCTTTACCAACAGCTGTATGAAGACAAAATGTAAATTTACTTACAGATAAACACCGCACGCAATAAACATTTTTAAACAAGCTTACAACCACACAAACAAGTAGTCCAGTGTAGGCAAAATATAAAATAGGCAATGTATAAAATTTCATTCAGGCCGTAATTGTTTTTAGTTTAAGAATTAAAATAATGTTTTACCCTTACGGGTTGTTTTCTCTAAGATACATTACCTGCGCGAATGATAAATATTGTATTCGATTGGAGCTTTAATTGCGCGTCATTAGAATGAACGTCCCGTCAAAAAAATACCGTAATTATACTTTTTGTTGCTCCATCATAGTAATTGACCTCTTGACAGAATCTTATCTATATATACTTATAATGAAACTGTAACTGGAAGATTTTTGTACATTTAATATATTTTGAAAATTTTGACCGGGGGATGCTTTATAATCGATACTGAGTCCAAAACAGATTTTTATTTAATTTTTGTCCGTCTGTCTGTCTGTCCGTCTGTCCGTTTCTCCGTCTGTCCGTCTGTCCGTCTGTCCGTCTGTCCGTCCGTCCGTCCGTCCGTCCGTCTGTCAGACAGACAGACAGACATACTTGAATTATTACAGTTTTATTATAAGTATATCTCGATTGACTCATACGCGGACAAAGTCGAATATATAAAGCTGAAGAGTTTGTTTGTTTGTTTTTTTCAATGCGATGCATTGGATGCATATCATCACGCTTAGACTAATAGAAACGGAGCACCAATGAAAGATGTTTTAAAATCAGAGTTTTTTTTTCCTTTGAGAGCTTTCGCTGCGTGCGTTGCGTAAACGATTAAAGTTTCGATAAAATCATGTAAGAAATTTAAAAGTTCTGTAAAAAATAGTTTATTTTTCTTATGAGTTATTGCAGTTGTTTATTGTATTATCTGAGGATGGCCATAATTGCCATTGCAGCGGTTGAGCTGCACAAGTAAAAAGCAAACGTACTTTCCCATTCACAGTTTGATTTGTTTGTGTGGATTATTTTATTTTAGTAGTAGTAGAACTTTATCTGAAAGAGCTTGCCGCTAAGCAGCATTTTTGCTTGTCTGTGTTCTGGTGTGAAGGGTTGTTGCCGGTGAAATTACAGAGACATGAGGCTTGATATCTACTCCTCAAGTTGATGTACCTACACCGGGCGGCACGTTGCAGGACGTGTTGATGTTGGAAAAGAGCAACTGCCGAGTTTCTTGCCGGCTTCTTCTCGGTAGAATCTGCCTTCCGAACCGGTGGTAGAGTCACTACAAACAGACAGACTTGACGTTTCAAAAGTGCTTATAGTTGGCCTACTTGAAATAAATGAATTTTGAATTTTTTTGTTACTTGTATGCCTTGCGAAGTGTTGCTCTGTGCAGGCGATGGTTTTTCACTTACAATAAGGTGAGCCACCATCACATATTACTACACAAAAAAACACATTCAGGTGGGAAATAAAAGACCTTAAAAAGTTTAGTAATTTAATTATTTTTTCGCACTATCAACTTTGAAGCCCCACATGTCGGTCCCATCGCCGGTTCTGAATGCTCTTGACTGTGCCACGTATGCCGGTACCGTTTTTAGATCGTAAGCCAAACCGATACTCTCGCAAAAGTCTATGAACTTAGTGGTGACGTTCAGCCAGTTATTGCCCAACTTTGCAGTCCGATAGTCCCATTGAAAAGCATGATGGTAGTTGTGGAATCCTTCGCCAAATGCCAAGAAGGACACCACAAGGCTTTGAACCGGCATAATTTGTTGGTCATAAGGTTTGTTTCCCATAAATGCGCTACGCTATTAATTAAAAAAGTTAAGTGGAGGGTGATGACGTAACGCATTATTGTGAGGTTCCATGCCGTGTTGAGGGTTTCTCCAAAGAAGTAAATAGGAATGAATGTTGGTAACGCAAAGCAGACAGTTCCTATGAAAGGGATGGCGTACCTGAAATAAAATGCTTATGAATTTGAACAATATTAGGGAGGAAACTGGCTCACAGTTATTTAATAGTTTCCTTATTGAAGTGATGTTACTAGCCTCAATACGTTTTATTTAATAAATGGGAATCATCAATTATTATTTCCCACATATTGTTTAAGACAGCATTATTGCCATCAACAATATTCCTGCTCTAATTTTTTTTTTGAATACTTTCCTAAATGTGACAACGTGGATTCATGCGACTTAGCATGCTTTACGTATAATACTTTATAATCCATTACTCTATTTGAATGCAAAATTCGCATTCCACAGCGTTTTTTTGAAATGCCTTGGATGAAAGTTGTTTACGATTTTACATTATCACTGCGTCAAAATTGAACCAATTCTCATATTTCTTTTACACAGCAGAACAGCAGCCAGCAGCAAAACCCTAACTTAATGCTTAACTATACTGAACACATAAAGTTTTGCCACATTTATAAAGGCTTTAGCGCTAGGCCTGAATAAAATATGTTAACCTTCTGCATACGAGTCAACTAAAAATGCGATTTTGATTCTTCCTAAGTTGATTTTGATGTTTTCTAATTTTTTGGTAGTGAAAAAGCATTGACAATATTTCTTTTTAAACAATTTTATTGAACTTCCATAGTGTCTATTCCATAGTAATGTTGTAGCAAAAATTTCAAGTCAATCCATAGAGTTTTGCAAACACTATGGTTTGACTTGAAATTTTTGCACATTGCATTGATATAATTTGGTTTTGTATAATTTCGAATAATATTATCGGTTACTTTTTCCTATTAATAGAACATTATAGGGTTAAATTATAGGAATACCTACTCACTTTTTCTGAAACCTCAGTACACTGTTAGCATATATATCGGTCATGTCGATGAAGGTTCCTCTACGCTTCACCTCGGGATGCTTTTTAACCAAGACCCATCCAATATGCGAGAAGAAGAAGCCCCGTGTTGGGTTGTGCGGATCAGCATCCGTATCGCTGTATCTGTGATGCAGGTATATAATAAAGAAGCATAGAAACCGGTTATAATTAAAGGGTGTAGGAGACAGTTTTTTTTGGGGTTTTTTATTTCTAATTCGGTCAATGTCATATTAATATGCACAAAGAAGCGTGTAATCTAGCATTTTCAGTATTTGAATATAAAATCTAACAAAATATTTAACTATTTACGGTAGTGTTGTAAAAATTTAATTGTTTTGAATTCTATTTTATTATCATTTAATATTTATTATAGCACAGATTAAATTTATCGTACACGGAATGTCCTAAATCCACCATACCTTTATTGACACTCGTTTAGTTCGCCTATGTCACTGACACTTGACACTTGTCAGCCAGACAACTTCACGTATCACGTAATTTAATATCTATCATAGATATCATAAGGAACAAATTAACATGCCACTCATTAATATACGTCTAGAATAAAAAAAACAATTGAATACAAAAACAATTGTCTTCTTTTTGTTTATAACCGGGCAACATTTTGTTATTTGTTTTAACTGTTGTACAATGAATAATTGTTAAGAAACTAAATTAATCTAATTTCGTGTGTTAAGAAACTAAATTAATTTAATTTTAACAATAGTAATTGTAAAATCAACAATCTCCTGAAGATGCTGCGGCTTCGGAGCGAAACGATCTGTTTGGTGTGGAGTATAAGGATTGAAGAAGTTATAAATTACACAATACAGATTCTCCTGCTTTACGCGGAGTATATCAATTTAGGCTTAATTTTCATAATATATCATGGAATTCCGCAAAGTAACGCTTGCCTCTATCCAATATTTAATAGTTTATATTCTTTTAACCTCATTTTGTTTCACTAAGCACCTCAGTGTACACCCATACATTACCTATGATGCATCCGATGATCTCGCACCCAGTGTATAACCGTGTTTTGGAATGCCAGTGAGTTGCACACCATGAGTATTATTTGTAAGGGCATTTTGGCCTTGTATGCTCTATGGCTCCACAGCCTATGAGCGCCCGCGGTTATGCCCATGAATGCCAGCATGAGAATTATATTTTCTAGGACAAATTTTTTTTTTAAATTATTATACACCCTTTGACCGCTTTCGATCGGGTTAATTATGGTTTTTTTTTAAACGTTGTGTTTTCTTGGTATAAAAGTAAGTTTTTTTAGTCTCCGTCCTTCCAATAACACTCTGTGCCAAATTTATAGCGTGAAGTAAGTGCAAACAAACAAACATATTTTAACATTTGAATGAATGAATACACTTTTATTGTACACCACATAAACATAACAAATTAACAGTAAAAATTTAACTAAAGGTATACAATTTGGCGGCCTTATCGCTACATAGCGATCTCTTCCAGGCAACCAAAGGCGTTAAAAACAGCTCAAGAAGAGAGGTAGGTGGTGCATTTAACATTTCTAATATTAGTATGGCAGTATTGGTAACAAGCCTACAGCAGAGCTCAGGTCTCCTCTCAGAAGGAAAGTGGCCTCGGTTGACACCCGTGGGAAGGGGAGGTGTGGTGACAGCTGTATTCTGACCTGATGTCACCACATGGCAAATTTTTCATCATCATCATCATCATCATTCCATAGCCAGCCACCTACAGGGTCCGGGTCTCCCTAAGTAAGAGAAGGATTTAGGCGTTTGAGAGCGTTATGTCCAACTCTCAGAGTTGCAGGTTTCCTCGCAATGTTTTCCCTCACAATTACGCACATAACTCCGAAAAATTACAGGATCGATCTCGGTCATCCCGAAATGAAGGCCGAAGCTCTTACCACTAGGCTATAACCACTTCATCACCATCATCATTTTATCATGTCAACCAATCAACGTCCACTGCTGGACATAGGTCTTTTGTAGGGAGTTCCACAATACACGGACCTGGGCCGCTTGCCTCCAGCGTCTCCCAGCCACTCGCCTGATGTCATCTGTCTACCTCGTTGGGGGCCGACCTACGCCACCATATATAACCACTTACAAAGAAAGAATATATACTGGTTCTCATAATTTTCTATGCTTTTTCCTTTTACGCCTTTAGTTGCCTGGAAGAAATCGCTATGTAGCGATAAGGCCACAAAATTGTACTCTCTTGCTCTGTATTTATATCTCTGTAACTACTTTCTTTTTCTTTGGTGTAAAATAAAAGTGTATTCATTCATTCATTCATTCATTACCATTGAACCATGTGTGACCATGTAACCATTACCATTTGTTGACTTACGGAAGATCAGTGTCTTCCACATAGCGGCGGTGCATGCGAGATAAACTCCATATAGTGTCGCTATATGCGCATAGCCAAATGTCAGTAAATTAAAGTATATGATTTCATGTTTTCTAGGAGCCGCTTGCGGAGCCACAAGTTTTGGAAAGGTATCTTCAGTGATATCGGCTTTTTCTGTTGAGTAAGGAGTCTTTCTCTCTGAAAATAATAAAGCAAATTTTTATGCATCATTAATAGCAGTGGCGTGCAAAGAGGGTATGCAGATAATGTAAAATGAATAAAATCTCCAGTACGAGTTATAAATATTTAAGGGTAGGCTTTTTATAACTCTTTTTTTGGTCAACTTAAGAGTTAAACAATTAACGACACTCACCTCATCTCAAACCACACAAGAGTTTATTTGTTAAGGTATAGATTAATGATGTCAATTTAAATATATATATATATATATATGTATTTTAAAAGCATTTAAGTATGTTATTTATAAAACAAATATTCATCAGTCATCTTAGCACACATAACACAAGCTACGCTTACTTTGGGGCTAGATGGCGATGTGTGTATTGTCGTAGTATATTTATTATTTATATTTTTTTTTTTTGTAGTAATAATTGACAGACAAAGCAGATGGCCCACCTTATGGTAAGTGGAAAACCATCGTCTATAAACACAGAAAATACTTCATAGGGCATGCAAGTCCTGCAATATGTAGTATGTGTATCTCAATACCGTGTAATTCTTATGTACGCATCAAAAGTGCCACCTATGGGCCTACTTAAATAAAGATATTTTTGACTCTGACTTTGACTTATGCCGCCTGTGTCCAGCTATTGGAGGTGTGGGTGTTCATCTTAATATGCCTGTAAATACTCTGGCAACCACACCCTTAAGACCGGAACACAGCATTGCAATAATGCTGCTTAGCGGCAGAAAAAAACTATAAATACGAGCCCTGTCATAAAAAGCTCTCCATTTACTCAAATTTCAACTGTATTCATCAGTTGTGGTAATGGGTTGATCGTCAACCCATTACCACAACAGGGCACGGGTCTCCCTAACAAAGAGAAGGGGATAGGCCGTAGTCAGTGGCGTGCACTCCATCCATGCACAAAAGCACTGCCTACCCCATAATTTTTGTATAACTACATAAATGCGAAGGATTTTTCCATTTTATGCCATCTTCCTCCTTTATGCATACCCTACGCCACTGGCCGTAGTCCACCATGCTGGCCAACTGCGAATTTGTGGGCTTCACTCGCCCTTGAGAACATTATACAGAACTCTCAGGCATGCTGGTTTCCTTACGATGTTTTCCTTCACCGTTATAACGTGTGATATTTAATTTCTTGAATTAGAAACGCGTATTACTACGAGAGAGAGTTGCGTATCGGGGCTCGAACTCAGTCCTTCAAGGCAAGTCGAAACCTTAGCCACTAGGCTATATATGTAGAGAACTCTTTTCTCGAATTCATGTTTTTACAGTGTACGTTTAAGTGACATTAAAAAAAGATATTTAAGAGTTTATTTTAAGAAGAAACTATTTGATTTTAAAGACCTGAAGTAAGGGCTTTAAATGTTGTTTCTTGTATTTTCCCAGAATCGCGATCGTCTTTATTTCAACTACCCATTGAAGGGAGTATTATAAATATTATTATATATATATATATAGTACTAGCTGTTGCCCGCGACTTCGTCTGCGTTTGATTTAGTTTTTTGATGTGACATTCAGTTTAGTTGTAGTTTTAAAAAAAATAAAGTATTCAGTATCGCTAAGCCTTAAATGAGAGGTTTGCTGCTGTCCGCTGAGAAGTTCTGTAATCTATCTCAAACCACAGTTTGGGCAAAATTAAACACATATTATAACCTATAAAGTACAAAAACAATTATTTAAATCGGTTATAATTTGTCGGAGTTATGGTGTAAAATCATCAAACACTATCATCCCCTCTCCCAAAGGAAACAAGCTAAATGTCGGTATAAAAAGTAACCTATATTACTTCTAACACTAAAAGAATATGTATACAAAGGTTCATGAGGATCGGTTAAGTAGTTTTCGTGAAAGTGTAACAAACAAACTTACATTGACATTTATAATATTAGTAGGGATTTAGTTCACTATAAATATAACATTGCAACCAAACACATACTTTGGGTTGTAGCTTAGAACAAAACTTGTTATTACTTATATTTAGATCTACTTTTAGTTATTACCTGTTTTGTGTACCTAATAACAATAAACAATAAACAATTGCAACCGTTACATCTACGGAGACACCAAAGTCGCCCATAAAATCAGTACGGGGCGACGCGTTCTTTCAAGGTAGCTGGAATGACCAGACCCTTAAAACAAAATCGGTTAAAAAAGTTTTGTGATTTACTTACTCGACCTTGCTCCACTGACTTGCTGAAAGTAGGTAAATTAACCTTTGTCTTTCTTAACTTCGTAGGTATTTTGCATATTCAAATCGTTATTGATTAACTAGTTATAAAAATAAATTAAATGCGATGCCAAATACACACACCTAACCCGTAATTTACGTGGACAATTTCTGATTAAAAAAATAATAATCAAACTTGCATCTCCTTCGTTTTACTCTTGCTTTCTTGGGTTGTTTTCTCTAAGGCACCTTCATACTTACGCGCGAATAATATATTCGATTCGATTGGATTTTGAATCACGTAAACTCTGATCCTACTGTTCTTTGGGAAAACATTCTTAACTTTAATCCAGAGTATAAGCTGAAAAATATCCTAAAATGTAATATCTGTTATACCGTCGTAAAATTTTAAACATATATTTATCATATCATATATGTACAAGGTTTGTATACAACGTGTAAATGAAAACCGGAATAATACTACTCGGGCTTTAGGAGTACATTATGTACTGTCTCTGAGACTTATCTGTGAAACCGAAAATCTAATAGTTTTTACTGAAAAAAATCAGACACATCACATGCAAAATTAAAATCATGTGACTCCTGCCACTTTATTAGGTACGCATCTCGTAGGTTCTATGCGCGTGTCGGTCTTTATCTTCAATATGGTTGTCATAAGTAAACACTTAGAATGTTTTCAATCCGTTTGTATGGAAACATAAATATGTTTCTTTTGATTTTATATTTTAACGGGGTGGTTCCTTATGAAATATACTTATGCACGCTTTAAATTTATTTCGTAGTTCTGTCACACGTTGTATAAAAGAGTTATGGGTATTATAGACATAGACATTAGATAGCCATACCCCCAACACGTTAACCCGCTCGCATCTTAAACTGTATCATCACCAGATCGGGCATGGGCAGGAGTTACTTTTCTCCGCGAAGGAAAGGACAAAACTTTGCGTTCTCCCACAGCTTTATCAACGCACCAAGCATTGGCGCAATGTGGAAATAATATAGGGGAAATAATAAAAGGGGGTAAACTTATCCTATTCCTTGTTGCCGTGCTTTGGCAGCTGGACACGTAAATTGTATCCCTAGTCAGGGGATACAATGTGTGATAAAATGGGATGTATTTCTTCATCTCCTGCTTATGCTAACAATGGAGGACAGATTGCAGGCATAGGTTGACTTGTAGTCGAATAAAAATCAAAGTCTAGTCAGTGTTGAGTCGATATGGTATAAGAAGGTCAATAATACATAATTTTCTTCGATTTTTATATGAAACTATCTTACAACCGTCTGAGTAACCTAACCTAACCGAATATAAAGCAATTCACGAAAGTCTTGACATAGTATAAAGCAAATCACTCCTGCTGTTTGAACGCTTGGATGTTTTAAACTACGCAACGGGTTTTAGAGCAGTTTTCAGTAACAAATAGAGTGATTCAAGAAGGCTTATATTTAGTATTTAGTAAATATATATATTATAGCAAAAAACCAAAGAAATTCAAAGATTTATTGTGTGATATCGTAACAACCATTGTTCTGGCGCTTACATTGCAAACGCTGTTTAAATCTTACGCTATAGATTAAATTTAAGACCACGGAATTGTATTTTTAATCACTCCAAACTGGCTCACATAAGTGTTGGACCCGAGCGAAGCCGGGTCGTGTCGCTAGTAAAATATAAATCCACTTTTTTGCACATTTGCACACCGCGCTAGACGACATCTTAACAACTCTGTGACATAACCCGACCTGACGGGTTTCTATGTAGATACATAGACCATTAATGTTTCAAAAATATTTAAATTTTTTAATCGACAACTAAGAATTTGAATATGCAAAAATACGTTAGAGGTTACAGTAAGTTCATTGTTTAGTTTCTAGTAAAAACAGGTGAGACCAGCGTTCCGTTGGTTGGCAGCAGCCACTTTAAAATGGGTCTTAAGATTTTTTTTAGGCAGTTTTTAAAAAGTCTTGACGTAAAAGCTTAAAAACGCATCCATTAACTGCCACTACGACATGCGATGTACTACGTGTGATGTACGCATCAAAAGTGCCGTCTTATTATTATAACTCTTTATTTGTACACCACATTAAGAATTATACAAGAAAAAAAAAGAAACATAAAAATAGAAGTAGAATACAAAAGGCGGCCTTATCACTAAGTAGCGATCTCTGCCAGGCAACCTTATAATTAGGAAAAAAAAGAGGAGAAACAACTGCAGTTGGTACAAAATATAAAATAAATACATACGAATAACTAAATACTTATACATAAACTAATATACACAAAAACATCTAGCATATAATAAACATAAAAAAAAAAAAAAAAAAAACTATATACCATATAATAAATACTTAGATAAAAGTAAATAAATACTACTAAACATCGACTTCAGTTGGACAAATAATAACACTTAACGGCTTTTTAAATATCGCCAGTGACTTTGACTGCCATATGTTCATAGGAAGCGCATTCCACAATTCAATGGCTTGTACGGTAAAGGAATGTTTATAAAATTTTGTTTTGTGGAAAGGCATACTCAGTGTCAGGGCACGACATGATCTTAGACCGGATTGCCTTTAAACAAAAGTAAACTTCTCTTTTAACTATGACGGAGATTTAAATGAAATAACACACAGTACAGAAGCGAAAGTAAATGCTTCTTACTTAAATAAAGATATTTTTGATATGACTTTGTCTACCCTTGATTTGTTTGCTTCTATTGTTGAAAGCTGCGATTCACCCTGCTGTAAACTACTAGGTACATATATTCTATATCCACAGTCCATTAAGTAAGGGCAAGGCATCATAGAAGCAATTCAGTATAAAAGCATCTCCAAAAAGAAAAGTATACAACTTTACACTAAAATACTCAGATACCTTACTCAGAGACACGTCCCATCATCATCTTCTTTGAGTTCCAAATTCCACGGTTCTGAGCCGCTTGGATCCATCGGCTACCTGCGACGCGCTTAATGTCGTCTGTCCACCTCGTTGGGGGCCGACCAACGCTGCGCTTACCAGTTCGGCGCTGCCATTCCAGCACCTTGGGACCCCAACGTCCATCCTAAGATCGAGACCCGTCCCGTTCTTCTTAAAATATACGGCCAAATATTCCAAATAACATACTATATAATTGTCTTGATAATAAAATGATTATTTTTTGTAAAGATTAATATTTCATGCCTAAAATGGCGATTGTAAATCTTTTTTTTAATCGACTTAATTATGAGACAATAGTATATTATAAGGTATCGCGGCCCTTTTGAGAGCCTTTTTTGTCAAATACCATTATTTTTGTAGTACATAATATACCTATGTACCTGTTTTATATTTACGTTCGCGTTGAAAAGTTGGCGAGTTTATCTCTGAGTTACTTTACAAAGACTATTATTTCAGACTGAAATCTTATTATTACTGAACAAAAGTATAGCTTATATTAAATAGCTTTCTAATAGTAGAAAATATTAAAATCGATTGCATATAAACGAACAAAATATATTTCCTCTATGTAATATTCGTTTAAAAGTATATAAGTATAGTATATTTGTGGATGAGAAACGCTAAGGAAAGAAGGGAATGGAGAGAGCTGGGGGAGGCCTACGCCAGAGAGGCGACTTCTACCACAACACAACAAAACAAATAAGAATTGAAGACTAGCTATTAAATAAATGTAATGAAATAAAATATGTAATTTGTTGAAATACGTATAAATTAAATTATGTTATGTACCTAGTTTAATTATGTGAATGAATGTAATATGTATTTCTTTATTTATTGGTAGTAGAATAAATGGCTTTTTTTATTTTTTATTTTTATTTTTAAGTATAGTATAGAATTATACAGATATATATTCAACGAAGTCAAAACTATAGCATAATATATAGGAAAGTACCTTCCTAACTTTAATACTCTAATATAATTGAGTCTTTATATCGGATTCTTTTATTATTTACGCAATTAAAGCTTATTTTCAATGTAAATATCTTTCTTTCTTTGTTTCATTTGCTTTCACTTTGAAGGTAATCATCATGGAAAACTGCATGCCTGAGAGTTCTCCTTAGTAATCTCAAAGATGTGTGAAGTCCACCAATCCCTGAATGAACCCTTATTTTTCTAAGAGGCCACCCGTGCCCCGTAGTGGGCGGGTAGTGAATTAATAATGCTTATAATGAAACATTGAACATCTATAAATATACTACGTTTTTATATCGGTTTTTTATCACTTTTTCATCCTTTGGGTGTCACCATCGCCACACAATACAAGTTTACTGGTGAGTCATTCCTACTATTAAATAATTCAGCAACATTTAATCCAGCATTCATTATTAACATTGAATCATACATATATATCGCTGAATTGAATGGTAGCATCGAATTCATATTGTATTCATTAAATTAATAATTATATTTTATTTTTACAGATGCTTCTGTCAGCTGTCAGTAAACTTCGATGCGTCTTGGAATTCTTGAGGAAGCTTCGCCCTTACTTATTATAAATGCGAAGTTTATCTTGTTTGTCTGTTTGTAGCTCCTTTTGCACTGATTTCACTTAAATTTATTCGATATATTTTCTATTTTGTTTATGAATATTTGAGCCTTACATCGAACATAAATAACCTTTGGTGCATTGCGAGGTGACATTTGTGACCCCATTATATATTTATTACTAGTAAGGCATGTATGCGTTTAAGAACTGCTTCTTTGCTCGAGTGATTAGCATATTTAACTACAGATTACGAAGCCCTGGGTTCAAATCCCGCGTCGGGATTTTCAGCTCGGAGTAAGAAAATTGGTGGTTTAAACCTCAGTGCCTCGGACAGTGCGTTAAGCCGTCGGATCATCACTAACTTGTAGCAATGTCGTTAAAGCTCACCAACTCGCATTGAAATAGCGTGGTGGCTCTATGCTCAATGCTTTCCCATGAGAGATGAGGCCTGTACCCAGGAGTCAGTGCAGGAGTCAGGAGTGTAGTGCAGGTACTCCGTCATGTAATAGTAAATACATTTTATTCCGTACACGTTACCTAGAATTCTAAAGAATTGAAATTCCTTTATATTACTGTAATTTTTAACTGAAGCGGTGATAGCCCAGTAGATAGGAGCTCGACTTCACTTTTGGGGTCCGAGTTCGAATCTCAGCATGCACCTCTAACTTTTCTTAGTTATGTGCGTTTATTAAGTTACTAAAATATCACTTGCTTCAGTAAAGGAAAACATCGTGATAAACCTGCAAGCCTGAGAGTTCCCAAAAATGTTCTCAAAGGTGTGTTGAGTCCACCAACCTGCACTGGGCCAGCGTGGTGGACTACGGCCTTAACCCCTTCTCATTGTGGAAGGAGATTCGTGCCATATAGTGGGCCGGCAATGGGTTGACAATGATGACGATGATGCAGAAGACTATATTTTAATTGTATTATGGATACTGGCATTATATTTAATCATAAAGCATTACATACAATATCTAAGAAAGTGTCAGAATTAAGATCACACAGAACCCTCATCCAGCCATTATTGCATGCGGTGCATTGTGTCCAAAAACAGTGAAAAGCGCACTTCTCACTTCACACCCGCGGAATGTTTCTAGCTCACAAACTTTTCCCATTTTACCCATTTTATGGTAAACGTTTAGTACTCGAGAGATAAAATAATTACTGTCAACTGCTAAATGGAGTGAAGTAACCTGTTCGAGAAATACTAATAAAGTATAGTGGTTTTTGATGCTCCGAAATCATTCGTGTACACGGTTTATGTACGTTCCTAATTCTCTGAAGAATGTAATGGTTTATTTATTTATTTATTAGGTTTACTTACAAACACTTACACTAATACAACCGTTTTTAAAATTTTAACTATTCTATTTAAGTGTAATGTTTTCTTAAAAGTAAACACAGCATATGAAAATATATAATAACACCATATAATGAAAAAAAAAAGGTATCGCGAATGAGAATACAATAACAAAATATCTCACACACTAAAAAAAAAAAATCAAGGAACAACAAATAAGGGTTAAGTGGTCCATGATAAAAATATCTTATCTCTGAACTTATACAAAGAGTCAGAGTAAATATCAACTTCAGTGCTAATGTGGTTTAGAGTCTTACATAATTTTGGAACAGGGGGAATTGGCACCAGGAACTGTTCTACACAACGGAGGAGTGGAGTTATAGATTTACGGGGATAATTAACAGGTACCTACCCGAAATCTAAAACTGGATAGTAATTGAGGACAGTCAATTGTAGCGTTTAGAATCTTATAAACAAACTGCAGGTCTAGAAGTTCCATGCGTTTTTCAAAAGAGTGCATTAACGATAGATTACATGATACAACATTTCAATTCGAAGTAGGAACCAAATCCCTTTAAGTGAGACGCTTACTGATAAGGAAAGCAACAAATTCCTCTACGATTTTCAATAAAACGGCAAAGCCATTTCAAAAGACGCCGACATCCCAAACCGTAGTAACATAAATCAGCTGTCCGCTTTAATTTAACAGAACAATAACTTAATTATTTCATTTCCATCTATGATAAACTCGCAGAACTTTGTATTAAAATGGAAACGCCGAATACAGTACAATCAATCGCCATTACAATCTAATCTCTGTGTTTTATGTACAACTGCGTGCATTTAAATCGCACAATTTAATAGCATGAGCTTTAAGTACGCCCACTGCATTCACATTATATTGCAATTATACTCGTAAATATTGACTATGGTAAATAATGAAATACGTAAAATTTGTACCTTGCAATCATTCAACACATTCAACCATTTACTGGCCCACTACAACGCACGAGTCTCCTCCTACAATGAGAGGTGGTTAAGGCCGTAGTCCACCACGCTGGGCCAGTGCGGATTGGTGGACTTCACACACCTTTGATAGCAATATGATGGATCAATTGGAGACAAATCACAGGCGTCTTGTGCTACAAAAAAATGCCCCTTATAGTGACCAAGGTCACATATTTAACAGTCATTATACCTGCTGGTTTGTATGGATCGAAATGTCAAGCTGCATAAATCAGAAATGCTGGTCAGTATCAGAATCAGACAAAGCCAAGATGAGTACATCAGAGTTAGTTATAAAGTTACCTTGATTACTAATAAGGTTACAGGAAAACTTCATAACGGTGGTACGTTCAAAGACGCTTAGGCAATCATATTATGGTAAAGCTTGCCTTAGATTTGGCAATGTCAAACTGTAGTAACGATTAGCACCCTCCACTGGTTTGACAACGGGTGAAAAATACCTCAAGAAGTACTGCTACATGGATAATGCGGACAAGGAGACCGACCCCAAGTAAAAGACAAAAGTCTCGGAGAAAGAAGAATAAAATTAAATGTAACTTATTACACCCACTGACTTATAAACCGCCTCTATGAAAAAAATCACACCAATCCGTTGCTCTGTTACTAAGTAATCGAAGGACAAACCAACACACTTTTGTATTTTTAATTACTAGCCATTTGAACTATTTGACGGCCGAGTGGCGCAGCGGGCAGCGATCCTGCTTTCTAAGTCCTTGACCGTGGGTTCGATTCCCAAAACTGGAAAATGTTTGTGTGATTAACATGATTGTTTTTCAGTGTCTGTATATAAGTATTTATGTGTATTTTATTCTTAAAAAATATTCAACAGCTATCTTAGTACCCATAACACAAGCTACGCTTACTTTGGGGCTAGATAGCGATGTGTGTATTGTCTTTGTCGTAGTATATTTATTTTAAATTAAATTTACAATATGGATTTCGTTTCCATCCAAATTTTCTACTAAAGAAAGTCATTGAAAAAATATATATTTCAAACTTCGTATGTACCCTTTTTAAGCCCTCTCGTGTATGTGCTACCTTTTCCGGTCCGCAAAGCGTTGACATTTGATTTAATCGATGCATTGCGAAACAAAAGTCTATCTCTTTTCCATATACGCTTATTGCGTGTAAAGTAAAAGGGACAGAGATCAGGTGTCTATGCAACCTACTGATGTGCATTCCAGATATGAGGCAATTGTGCACTCTGGTGCAGAACTGGTATTTATTTCGCTGGCGGCGGTTCACTTGTGCCTGATTGACATCTGTCTATTACACGCCGCAATTTCCAAGGCTATTTATGTGGTACTTTTTTAATACCTACCTAGACCTAGAATGAAATCACGCCATGGTAATTTATGATGCAGCCTTAGGTGGCGCTCGCCTGGCTAGAAGCATCTATGTATATAATGAGAATGAGTGTATTTGTTTCTGCCTCGTAGATCTAGTGGTTAACATCGGATCACAACTACGGATCACACAGTCCTAGGTTCGTATCCCGGGGCAGACCAAAAATTATTAGATATTGTGTTTTATCTGTTAAAGAATTTTCAGTACCAGCCCAGAATTTGGAAATCGGCGGTGTCAATCCCCCAATCATAATGGTCACTAAAGCCCACCAGCCCACATTAGAGCAGCGTGATGGGTCTAAGCTCTAACACGTTTTTGGGGAAATTTTTAACAATATTTAAATTTCAAACAATCGTAAACGAAGTTCTGTATATTTGATACTGAACATTGATAGCACCATCTATACGTTCTGTACCTCACGCATGTGAAACCAAATTATATCAACATAATTTTTTTAATTTTGTATATATCTTTTTTAATTTTACGTAGTGTAGAAACTAATTGGGGTCATAATAACAAAAAATAAAGAATATTTTAAATCAATAAATGATAGATATCATTTATTGATTTACATTTTTATTTAATTTTTAACAATGTCAGCAGCTAAAGCTAAAAAGCAGCTCCAGCATTATTAAAAATGTATAAAAAAAAAAACATCAACTTCACCGCTTTTGGGGCTATTGAATGGTTCGGAGGAGGATGTGTAAGTCTGAAAAAGAAACACAACTTTGCAAAGATAAAGTTTTGAGTGACAAAAATCTTCAATCAATTTGTGATGATAATAAGCAAACATCATAATAACAGGAAATACTAAAGCCGATGATTTCCAAACATAGGAGGTCTCCAGATATAGAGAGCGTATTAGAAGCGATCAAGCAAAGCGATACTTGACCTTGGAATATTAACGACGAACGACCTTGGAATAATCTACCATTATTGACCTTTCAAACTAAGTTTGATCAGAGATTCAAGCAAGGTTAAACTTAGATTGATTTTGACGTAGGTACCCTGAAAACTTTGTTTTAAAGTATAAAGTTATTTATACTGATTTCTACTTTAGGATCAAGCGGTACTAGCCTAGTGGGCTTTACGGCTTTACTTTCGGGACTCCGTGTTCTAAACCCGGCACGTAACTTTCAAAGATATTTGCGTTTTAAGAATTTAATCACTTGCTAAAACGGTGAAAGGAAGCATCGTGCCCTGTGGGCCGGTAGGTAATGGGTTAGTAATGACCGTGGATAACAAAGGACTTTTTGCCCAGAATTGGGTCGTTTATAGACTGAGGATGACACTGGCGATGATGATGACGTTATAGTACTGTTTCATTTTAGTATTTGTCCTGGTGTGGTTTCTTTTATTCTTCTCAAATTTGAACTAGACTGCAATGCTGATGATGGAGCAAGCTGTTTGAGGTATGGCAGTTATATTAAACCCATAACCATATCGGGTTCTTTGAGGCATCGTACCAAAATGCTAAATCAATTGGCGGCACAGCTTTGCAGAATTGTATCTATCCACTGCCGAAGCCTCCCTCCTCACCAGTCATGAGGAATTTCAGAAATTATGAATTCACAAATTGCACCAGCCGGCTCGCACTTACAAGTCCAAAACGCTCGACAGGGAGGTACCAGGGAAGTCGTCAAACAAATTACTCTATTAATAGACTAGTCCAAAAACTGGTTCGTTATATTTTTCAGTTAGCGCTTACTCTATTGACGAATGTTGTTCTCTCAAAAACTTACACTCGAGGCTGGAAACGAATTTTTCCCTCCGAAAAAGATTTTTCTAGAACATCATCGTCATTCATCAAACGAGTGCTTCTGTTTCACAACTTCCGCCATTGACCTACAAACTGTGGATGGAGCCAAAAGCAATGAGACCTCTCCTGGGAGGCGCTATATGCAAGTACTCCCTATGTCAAAGTACAAGACCAATAGACCTTTTACCGTTCGTCTTAGTCGCTTCAGTCTTGACAGACCAGCCGTGGTCGCTTGCTGAATAATGAATCTCTGCTCTCTCTCTCTCTTCAATCATAACTTACTTTTATAATAATAATTTAGTTATGGAAATAATTTGTTTCTGTTAAAAATAGTTTGTTTCAGTTTCGGCTTTTGTTGTTGTTCTTTTTATTCTTTTTTATTGATTCACTTGTTGTTTACCTTGGTGTTTACCTTTAAATGGTTTTGCATACTCTGTGTAATGTATATAATATGATAAGTAATATTATTTTTATTTATGTGAAATCGCTGGTAGACTCAATAAATAAAATAAAATAGAAATAAATCTTAACTCCTGTGTGAATGTACCTACTTAATCTTACTATTTTTATAAGACACTTTAAGTATTTTACTTTAACAATGTTATAATTAAGTTAATATGGCTAAACTTAATTAACATTTCAGCATTTATCGTTTTATTACTTCAATGTGGTAGTTTTTAAGTTGCCACTGTTAAGTTTTGATACAATCAGAGAACTTTAAATGCACCGCAGTCCATAATAAGAATCTATTACTATCTGATCCTCTGCAGTTACGAGTACGATGGCAATGTTAATCGACGGATTCGGACAGCCGAACCATATTCGAATGTTTTATGCGATTCAAGAAATATGTTTCCAAGAACAACATCTTCTCCTAGATATGTTGCTCGACGTAGGAAGCAGTCGAACCAAAAACAGAGCACCCTAAACGAATTCTGCAATTTATTCCCGCGGAAATAAGACGGAAAATCGGGTAATCCGACCGAAAAATTGTTGGTATTCAATTTCGGCTGGAGCCATTTTTTTCATAAGGTTTTATTGAATATTCTATACTCTATTTGACCGCCATTACGTGAAAAAATCTGATTCAGAGTTTTACGGATTTACTGTAAGAAATGTTCAAAAACTGAATTGCTTGAATTTTCTTCTCGTTATAACTACGTAATGCTTTAAATGTTGCCAAATAAAACTATAGGTATTAGGCATGAGTGAAATGTTTGTCTTGTGTTTCGCTTCCACTCCAACCAGTTATCGTTAAGAGCAGTGCAATCGATTTTTTTTTTGGATTATTTTATTTTTATCATCATCATCATCCACCCATTATCGTCCCATTACAGGGCACGGGTCTCCTCCCAGAATAAAAGAGGGTTTAGGCCTTAAGAAGTAAACTAGTTTACTTCTTAGTTCTGTTCCTAGGAACAGAACTAAGAAGTTAACAGCCCTCCTCTAAAGTATTGTCACCATCCCTCCTCTTCCCGGGCTAGGCTACTAAGGTAATATAATGAAGTACGGCAGGCAGCAGCGTCCCACGTGCTACTACTACCTCCTACTTAGCCAGACTTAGGCAAACCTTAGCCTTAGATCTTGCTGTGGACTGTTAAAGGTTTTCCAGTAAGTAAGTACTACTTTTATGTAAATTAAAACCAGTTAACGTTAGTAAAATCTTATGTACAAAAGAAACTTTATCGGGCTAAGATTCAAATTCAAAATTCAAATCCAAAATTCATTTATTTGAAGTTGGCCTGATATAAGCACTTTTGAAACGTCAAGTTTGTCTGTGTGTAGTGACTCTACCACCGCGCCGGGTCGGAAGGCGAATTCTACCGAGAAGAAGCCGGCAAGATTAAGTTTTCCAACATAAACAATTAACATTTTATATATTAACATTCATTTTTCTATCTTGTTTGAGATAAAAGCGTATCCGGATGCTTCCAAGCAACCTTGTCATTAAGAAATTCATCAATTGTATAGTAACCTCAATGTAATAAATGTGTTTTAACATATTCTCAAAACTTATGCATTGGAAGGTCCAAAATTAATTTAGAAATCACAAATTATTCCAAACTATTATTTACTTAAAATAACAGATTATAGGTACTCTAACAAAAGTAGGTCGCCTATTTTACGGATCAAAGCAGCGCTGACATTTTAGCCTTTTCAAAATCGACAATAATGTCAAACAGTGCATGAATGTTATCGATAATAGATAAAGTAGGATCTACTATGGCTTGTTGGTTTAGTAGTCAGCATGTTAGAATACAGATTACTAGTTCTTGGATTCCATTCTCGGGCAGATACCTCAATTATAAGACACTAGATCTTCGGTGAATAAATTATTAGTACGATTAAGTACGGAGTTCAAAACTTGGCGTTAGGCGTTCTTCAGTGAACACGAAAGCCTATCACGATCCTAATCGCTAAAGTCCGCTAGCACACATTAAAGCAGCGTGGTGCGTCTATGTTCCAAAACTCTTAACTTCTCTATCTTAAAGGATGGAAGGTAACCCGAAAAAGTGAAGTTTGACTAGCCTTTTAGAACTTAGGGCTAGAGTTGATCTGGGTTTTGATAAGGTAGAAATTTTTACAATTATAAAATCGTAATGTTTATTTAATATGAAGTGACGTCTACAATCAAGGGTTCAAATTTGGCTTAATAAGGAGTAGGTATATTAAATATATATATATATATATATATATATATAATATATAAGTGGCAAGTTACAGCTAGTATATATATATATAATATATATATATATACTAGCTGTAACTTGCCACGCTTCGCTGTGGCACACTGTGATTGAATGGTTAAGAAAAATAGATAAAAACAATCCTTGATGCGTAAGTATTATATATCTGCTATAATTTCAACTCGATCGGTGCAGAACTTTTTGAGTTTTTGAAGCGTACATAAACCAACATAACATTTATATATACAAATAGATATATATATACATATATACATACAAACATAAATATATATACACATTATATAAATATTTAGAGGTCCAAAATATTCTACAGTTTTCTAAATTAGATAGATACATTAAACGGCTGGACCTTTTCTACAATTCTATACAATAACCTGATTGACACTGCGGCCTGCCACTCCTATGTCGATTTCAAACCGATTACTTACCGTAAACCTAGTAACAACTTAAAACTAACCGTACTGGGTTAAAATAGAGTACATTTTACTTTAACAACAAATTAAAGGTATGATAACAAACTATTTTCAACTTTGTATTTAGGATTCAAAGTATGTTTTCCTTTGATATCGTTCCATGATCACTATGTAGTGTATTTTCAAGATTTATGCAATGATTTCCTTGAACAACCACATGTAGGAGTGTCAATGCCCGCCTCTCAAACAAATGGAATCAGGTTCGATTATCTGCGGGGTCAATTTATATATTTTATGATATAGTACGGTTACATCATCTTCATCATCACAACCCATTTGCGGCCCACTACAGGGCACGGGTCACCTCCCACAATGAGGAGGGGTTAAGGCAGTAGTCCACCATGCTGGCCCACTGCGGATTGATGGTCTCACACCTTTGAGTACGTTATGTAGAACCCTTAGGCATGCAGGTTTCTTCACTATATTTTACTTCATCGCTGAAGCAAGTGATATTTAAATTATTAAAAACGCACATAACTTAAAAAAAGTTAGAGGTGCGTGCTGGGATTCGAACTCGGCTCCCCGCAAGTGAAGTCGAGCTCCTACCCACTGGGCGATCAGCGCTTCGAGGTTACATATTTCTTTATATATATATATTTCTTGTGTGCGTGTGTATGTCACTAAACTCCTCGACGGCTGGACCGATTTAAATTATTTTTTTGGTATACCTTTGGGTGGCAACCTGGATGGTTTAGATTCACAAATTAGCCCGACAGATGGCGCTGGGGTTCGCTAGTAATTATATAAACAATAAAAACCTTTATTAATAATAATTCCACTAGAAGTTTAGTAAACCAAAATATACATTTTTCACTTTTCGCGTATAACGGAGTACGGACAACATCAACATCGTCCTCTGTACTACTGTAACCACCATGTACTGCGATCACCAACACGTCTGCAGCTCGGTGATTATAAGCAAACCCTTCCGCAGGGAGAAGCCTTTAGCAGTCTGTTTCAGTGGCGTGCACTTCATACATGCACAAAAGCACTGCATACCCTAAAATTGTTGTATAACTCATAAAGGGGCTGGATTTTTCAATGTTATGCCATTCTCCTTCTTTGTGCATACTCTGGTCAAAAACCCTGTGAACGCCACTGCCAGCAGCACTGCAGTAGACTGTTATAAGCCATTGAAGATATCGTTGGACAAAATAATTAGGTCAATGGCACAAGCACCTAACATCGTAATGGTTACTAATAGATTTACTGTGGTCTGATAACAATCGTTAACGGGAAATATGACGCCATATTGTGAGGTCATTTTTCAAGAAAGCTAATGCATTCGTAGAAATACATGAATTCAAAAAGATTCTCCTCCTATACGAGTTATACAATCAATTTTAGGGTAGGCAGTGCTTTTGTGCATCTATGAAGTGCACACCACTGAACAGAAATATATTGTCTGACATACAGCCTGGTGACAGACGGACCGACCGGCGGACGGACAGCGGAGTTTTATAGGGTCGTTAGGCGTTTTATCCGTTGGATACGGAGCCTCAAAAATGCAGCATCCCGTTTGCAGTAATTACTATTTTATAAGTCAGTCATCTTAATCGGTCAATTTGGCATTGAATGCACGGCCCGTACGCCATTATTCTGTCACGTTGACATCTGCGTAATGAGGAGTCAATTCAATGGGAATTCCTTATTAATGGAGGCACCGGTATGTTAATGATTTTCAGGTAATTATACTTACTTTTGACCTCAATACTATGCTTAAGATAGATACCTTAATTGGAGAAAGCGCTAGGGCCGCGATCGCCAGAGAGACGCAGGTTCAAATCCTGTCGGTTCCGAAAATTTTTATATGCATTTTAAATTTATCAAATTAAAATTACATTATTTAACTTGGGAACCAACAACTGAATTTTATAATTTTTATAGTGTTTCTACAACTTAAAATATGCTTTAAAAACAAATACAAACGCGGACGAAGTCGCGGGCAAAAGCTGGTAATAACATAAACTTAGAAACCTACAAAATTAAGACCGACGCAACTTTTTTTCGATGAAGTATTCAAATGACTTTTAGAACGTTAAGAAACAGAGATCCGTCGATTATTTTTTATAAGCGTATATAAATTGGTTATAAAGCAATTGTACCGATTATCTATATAGCTTTAATTGGTTCGTAATAACGTGGGAGGAGTCGCGCGAGGGAACTAGTTAAATTATAAAATACGCTTCCGTGCAGATAGGTGTGAAGATAGGTGTGAATTATAGCAATGAGTGAGAGATTGCTTAACCAATACACTCGTTAATGTTATTATGGTAACCACACTATCCTGAGGATTGCATGGAAAGTCCTTCGTCAAACCTTAATACAGTGCAACCGACGACCGACAGCTTAACGACCTCTGGAGCAGCGTTGAGCGCTGTGGTTTTCGCTAAATCGAAGGCCTCTGGTTCGAATCCCAGCATAGGCTAAGCGGATTTTTTTAATTTCAGATTTTTTCTGATCCGGCCTAGTCAGAGACTTCTTTACCACCCTACCGACAAACATGTGCCGCTAAGCTATATAGCGTTCCAGTTCAATGTCGCGTAGAAGACAATTGGGCGTATGGCCTTAGTATAACTGCCGTAAGTACTCCCTAAAACCTTAGCGGTGACTAAGTGACATTTGCATTAGAGCGGTTTAAGGGCTAACTTGTAGTGGAATAAAAACCATCATTTTTTTGTTTTGTAAAAAAATACAACATAAAAATATTATCTCGAGATATAAATATCCATCTCCAGAAAAATAATAAATAAGGAATTAATAAATAAAACATTCGGACAGTATTTGGGGACTGCCGATAAAAGTGAAAACTAAATATATGTATATATATATATATATATAATACACAGTATTCATATATTTAGTTTTCACATATACGATGACGACAGTTTCAGGCATTTTTTTCACTCAAAATGTAGATATACATATTGTTCATGGAAAGGGTTTGGTGACCATGACGCGAGTTCAATGATTTTTGTCCACCCAAAAAGTGGTCAACGCGCCTAAAGAAGATTTCACTTCAAAAATTGGTTGCCTGTAAAGTCGGTATACGGGCGAAAGTTTTACGTGACAACGACTTTGAGTGGTAAAATAATTTTAATGTGAATATTCATTCGTATAGTAGGAAGAAGGATGAAATAATAGTAACAGTTTAAAACATTTATTTATACAAAGAATTATATTTAAAACATTAATTTATACAAAGAATCTCGCACTGAATTTCATATTAACAAAATTTTATTTTTACCTTTACACATACATACGTATTTATATACAAATATACATACAATAACTTGCAATACATTTGCGTACAATGAAACAGCGTTTACTACAAAGGGACGCGTGCCTTTCACTTTTTATGTCTGTCTCTCTCGCTCTTAGGCGGGCTAACCATGCCCGAGTGGAAGGGACGCGTGCCTCTCACTCGCTCTCATTGTGAGCGCATAACGTGAGCGGAGCGTAACGCAGTTTCTTGAAGTGTCACCCGGCAAACCAATTTATAAGACGTTGTCACGTCAAAATCTTTTATCGATCTACCGGTGGTATTTTACACACCTTGGGGAACAAAGAAAAGTTTATCCTAATTTGTTATTTCGTAATCATGGTTAGCGTGTAATTATATACGATTGCTGAGCTATAGCTTATCTCCTAAACTTATGCGCTTGATTGTACTGACAGCTAACATTTTACCAAGTTAATTGCAACTATCAGAATTAACATCTTTAAGCCTTATTGCGTAAGCATATGGTTTATTTTCCTACACTCTTCTCTTATTTAAGTGAATGAACATTTGGTACTTTAATAGATAGCATTAACTGCACCCACTGTAACCTTTTCCCAGGGCCTCCTTATCCAAATTGCAATTATTAGCAAAATTAGTAACCGGTCATGATCTAATTTATTGCGTTTTAGATTTTTCGGTTCGGTTGCGAATTATGGCAACTATTTGGAGCAACCGGCTGCATATAACTTTGCCTCCAAGTTATGTTTAGAAAAAAATATCAAAAATTCGGGCCTCACTGTTAAGTAAAGTATTTGTCAATATTTTTACGTTAAACTTAAATAGTTTCGTAGAATCTATTTCTAAAATATGTAATAAAAAAAGATTCTATTTTATATTACGTTAAATCTATTTTATCTTATTGTATTTTACTATTTTTGACCCCCGACGCAAAAACGACGGGCGTTATAAGTTTGACGTGTTTGTGTGTGTGTGTATGTGCGTATGAAGTAATGGATTTTTCAATGATTGAAATCGAAGAAAAATTATAGGAATTAGATTAGGAAAACGACATCGTCCATTCCGTCCAATATTCCAGACTAAATATGACTATATAGGGTAGTGGCTCTTTTATTAATCTCGTACCCCTAATCGGTTTCAACGCGACATCGTACCGAAACCTTGTGTCGCTTAGAGGCATTTCTTTGTCGATAGTAACTAGCCACGACCGAAGACCAGAGAAAATTAAGAAATTATAAATAACCCAAACTGCTCCTGTCGGGGATTGAACCCGGAACCTCCCACTTAAAACCACAGCGCCCACCGATACGCCAGGGAGGTCTTCATATGACTGCCATATCCCTAACAGTCTAGCCGACTACCATCTTAGAATGAATCTCATACCACCAGACGAGATTGGAAGGCCAGATAACTTGGAAAGAAAACTAAGCTTCCCAGATCTGACTAGGTTTCCACCTTTTATCGAACCCCTATGTATTTTTTTTCAATTCTTTCAATTCTTAGATTGGTTAAAAAAAACAGAGTAAAAGATGTTACATAACAAATAGTAACAGGTACCTATACATGGGCTAATAATAATCAGAAAAAAACATCTAATCATAAGGTCAAATACCTATTAAAGGTTTATTTATAGACACCTTTGTAGATTAACAGTTAAATAACGCTGCCCCCTGAGTAATAACGTCGGCTAAGATCAAAGGCTTCATAAGTTACTCGATTTATCCGTGTATTTACTGGTGTGCTATTAAAATGTTTCATTTAGTAACAGCAGTTATTAGTTATTACGCTCAGGTTTCTGTAGTTACTTACTTAGTACTACTTTAGTATTTTTAACACAGGACGTAATGGTAGTGGAGTCGATTCCCAGATCTGCAAAATGTTTGTGTTAAAATGATACTGATTATTAAATTATACACGAATGTTTTTCAGTGACTGGGTGTTTATGAATGAATGAATGAATACACTTTTATTGTACACCAAAGAAAAAGCAGTTACAGAGATATACACATAGAGCAAGAGAGTTTTTGGTGGCCTTATCGCCACATAGCGATTTCTTCCAGGCAACATTATTATATATTTATATACTTGCGTAAACATTACACAAGTATATAAATGTAATATATAACTAGATTATATATCACATGTAAATACAAATAAGATATGAAAATACATTAAATAACTAATATAATCTACTGAAATGAATATACAAAAAAAACAAAAAAATAATATAAATATGTTTATCTATAAATTATAAGTATTTATGTTTATAATCATAAAAACATATATACATCAGTTATTCTAGTACCCATAACACAAGTTACTACTATTGTCGTAATATATTTATTTACGTACTTAAGTAAGTTTAACTCTTATTGTTATTTCTTATTTGTAAGAAGAAACCAATAAATAAATATACTACGACAATACACACATCGCCATCTAGCCCCAAAGTAAGCGTAGCTTGTGTTATGGGTACTAGGATGACTGATGAATATTTTTATGAATAATATACATAAATATTTAGAATATGCATATAAACACCCAGACACTAAAAACATTCATGCTGGTCATACAAACATTTTCCAGTAGTGGGAATCGAACCCACGGCCTTGGGCTCAGAAAGCAGGGTCGCTGCAAACTGCGCCAAACGGCCGTCAAATTGGTTACAAAGCAATTGTCTTTGCAAAATAAGAATTATAAAGCTACAAATCCATCACCAGTCATGCACTAAGTCACCTTTAAAAGGGATTATTATAAAATCGGTGTTCGCAATACAAACACACAAAATCTGGACGCACAGCCGGACGGTTGACAAATAGTATAAATCATGCAGCAATGTAATCTTGCGTGACATTAAGCCCGGAGTATATTCGCCAAGTGTGCGATAAATTATCGTACGGTTTCAAGTTTCTTTAACCTTTTTTTTTAAGTAATAATTGACAGACCAAGCCGTTGTCTAAAGTAAGTGGAAGGCATGCATGCCCTGCGAAATGTAGTCTTTAAACAAAGCTACACTGCGCAGGGCATGCCGGGAACACGTCCTACCAACACGCCCTGCGTCCATCAATCTATGGCGTAGGTGTTAAGCATCAAGCGCCTGTAACAATAATACGTCAACATGAAAAGCACCTAAAAAGTGTATGTGTAATATCGGTACCAAATATAACGATATAAGATATATATAAATAATAACTATCGATATGGACATCGATTTAAATATCGATATCGAAATAAATAATAACTATCGATATCAATATCGATATGGATATTGATATCGATATCAATATCGATATGGATATTGATATCGATCATAATATCGATGTCGATATCGATATTAAAATTTATATCTATATCAATATCAATATCGATAAAAAAAAATAACGATCGATATCGATATCAATATCAATATTGGTATCTATATCGATATCGATACCAATATCGATATAGATATCGATACTGACATCGATTTTGATATCGATACCAATATCGATATCGATATAAATCATAACTATCGATATCGATATCAAAATCGATGTCAGTATCGATATCTATATCGATGTTGGTATCGATATCGATATCGATATCGATATCGATAGGTATTATTTTTATATATATATCGATATCGATAGTTATTATTTATATATATATCGATATCGATAGTTATTATTTATATCGATATCGATATTAAAATTCATATCGATAGGTATTGATAGTTATTATTTATATATATATATATATCGATATCGACAGTTTTTATTTATATCGATATTAAAATTGATATCGATATCGATATCAAAATCGATGTCAGTATCGATATCTATATAGATCATAATATCGATGTCGATATTGATATCGATATCGATATTGGTACCTTTATCGATATCGATATTGATATTAAAATCTATGTCCGTATCGATATCAATTTTAGTATTGATATCGCTATAAATAATAACTAACGATATCAATATTGATATCGATATCGATATTGATATTGATATATATATTATATATTATATATACATAATATGTATATATAATATATAATATATATATCAATATATATATACATATTATATATACATATAATATAATATGTATATATTATAATATACATCAAGCGCCTGTAACAATAATACGTCAACATGAAAAGCACCTAAAAAGTGTATGTGTAATATTGGTACCAAATATAACGATATAAGATATATATCGATATAAATAATAACTATCGATATGGACATCGATTTTAATATCGATATCGAAATAAATAATAACTATCGATATCAATATCGATATCGATATTGATATCGATCATAATATCGATGTCGATATCGATATTAAAATTGATATCTATATCAATATCAATATCGATAAAAAAAAATAACGATCGATATCAATATCAATATCGATAGTTATTATTTATGTCCATATCGATATCAATTTTAATACCGATATCGAAATAAATAATAACTATTGATATCAATATCGATATTAAAATTGATATCGACATCGATATCAAAATCGATGTCAGTATCGATATCTATATCGATATTGGTATCGATATCGATATCGATATCAATTTTAATATCGATAGTTATTATTTATATCGATATCGATATTGATATCGATAGTTATTATTTATATCGATATCGATATAGATACTAATATGGAAGAAAGAAAGAAAGAAAGAAACATTTATTTTTTACATTGCGCCACACATTACAATATTCATAACACCACATATGTTATGTGTGGCACAACCTAGAAAAAAGGTGCCAGCTCAGCATTGTGCTGCATGCGCCAGTGGGAGCATACAGCGCTGATTTTCAGTTGGCACCTTGTACCGGGTAACACCACGGAAATACGTAGCCATATACTGGCCACATTTTAAGCTTAGTTTAAAAAAAAAAAAAACTAACTAAATAAATCCACAACAATAATAATAATAAACTAAAGTAACATATATTTATATTAACTTGAAAATAAAACCGTATATATATCATAAACTTATTAAGATACACGGTGTAATATAATAGTGATAAAATTATTAAGTGGTAAAGTAAAGTATAGTAAAGTATACAGACTGTCTCTAGAGAAAAGATGACTCCGCCACATGTTCTTGGAGTTCAACCTGTTTGGCCAATAAATATTGTTTAATTTGGTTCTTAAATCCAATCTTACTTTTAAAGTTCTTGATTCATCATCATCATCATCATCATCATCATCATCACATCAACCGATAGACGTCCACTGCTGGACATAGGTCTTTTGTAGGGAGTTCCAAGTTCCACGATTCTGAGCCGCTTGGATCCAACGGCTACCTGCGACGCGCTTAATGTCGTCTGTCCACCTCGTTGGGGGTCGACCAACGCTGCGCTTACCAGTACGGGGCTGCCATTCCAGCACCTTGGGACCCCAACGTCCATCCTTTCTCCGAACTATGTGCCCGGCCCATTGCCACTTAAGCTTCGCGACTCGTTGAGCTATGTCGGTAACTTTGGTTCTTCTACGAATCTCCACATTTCTGATTCGATCGCGTAGAGATACTCCGAGCATAGCTCTCTCCATCGCCCGCTGAGTGACTCTAAGCCTTCTTATGAGGCCCATAGTTAACGACCATGTTTCAGAGCCATAGGTCATCACTGGCAACACGCACTGTTCGAAGACTTTCGTCTTCAGGCACTGAGGGATTTCTGACGAAAAGATGGCACGGAGTTTCCCGAACGCTGCCCATCCGAGTTGGATTCGGCGGTTCACCTCCTTCTCGAAATTGGACCTACCTAACTGGATCGTGTGTCCTAGGTATACGTATTCGTCAACAATTTCGAGTGCAGTGTTCTCAACGATTACTGGTTGAAGCGGAACATGAGCATTAGACATAATCTTCGTCTTGCTCAGTAGCTCTGTCAGTTCTTGATTGGCGGAGGAATATTATTCCAACACTTCGTGGCGGAGTACGTGAACGAGCCCCTAAACGCAGCAGTACGATGAAGTGGGATGCGAAGCTGGTTTCGACTGCTTCGAAGCTTCCTTTCATCGTCACTAACCCAATTCAGTTTATTTATTAAATACAAAGGCTTACCTTGCTTTATTACGCTATAGAGAAGACCTGCAAGATGCAACTTCCTTCTAGAACCCATTTTTAACAAGTGATGATTGTTTAAGAAAGGAGTTACATGGGTTCTAGGAGGTATGTCGAAACAAAACCTCGCACATGCATTATGCACTCTCTGGATGAGACGCTTCGTACGGCACAGCAATCGAGGACCGAACACAACATCCGCGTAGTTTAGTTTAGACAGAACCAAAGCCTCTACTAGCTGTAAGCGCACTTCTACTGTAAGATACTGACGGATCTTGTAGAGGATCTTTAGTCTGTAGAAACAATTGCGAACTACTTCTGCTAAGTGTTCCTCGAACCTCAAATCTGCATCCATGAGCAATCCCAAATTTCGAGCTTTGCAGACTCTCTCTATGGCGCAGCCCTCAATATCTATACTAACACCAGAACGAAGCTTATATAGTTGCTTTGCAGAACCGAATAGTATATACTTCGACTTTGATGGATTAAGTACAAGAGAGTTACGGTCTGCCCAAGCCCCTATTCGGTCTGCATTAACAAAGCGAACAGCGTCATCGAAGTTTTCTGCCTTGAAATGGTAGTAGAGTTGCAAATCATCTGCATACATATGATATTTACAGTGTAAGATCTGCTTAGCAACATCAGCAGAATACAATATAAAAAGAAGAGGACCAAGGACTGAGCCCTGTGGCACGCCTCTATTGCCTGGCACAGGCGCCGAACGATGCACCTTACCATCCTCGAGTACAATTTCCACAATTTGTGCTCTTTTGCTAAGATAACTCTCAAACCACTTGACAGTATCAACAGTAAAGCCATAATGCGATAACTTTGATAATAAAAGTGCTGTATTGATACTGTCAAATGCCCGAGAGAAGTCAAGAAGCACCAAATGCATGAAGCAGCAAAGCAGAAAATGTGCATTAATAGCATCTGCATTAGTGAAATGTGCCGGCAATTGGTTCGGATTATTAGGCAAGACTGTCCTTTTTAAATTTTGCCATAGGACCTTTGGATATTTAAGCTTACTGTTAACGTTTTGTTTAAAAAAAAGAACGTTTCTCATTATGTATAGCCTCCACAGCCAAATGCTTGTATTGTTTATAAGATGTTTTATTAACGTCTGATTTATCATGCCGCCACCGAATATGCGCATCATCTCGCAATTCCATCATAAGTTTTACGTTAGATGTAATCCAAGGACTGTATCTCTCTCTGAAAACTCTTGTTTTTTTTGGTGCATGTTTATCAAACAATTCATTTAAACAATTATTAAAAACCGATAGCATGTCATTGACGCAGTCCGAAGACGAAACATCAACCCATGGTATAGCATCGAGATCCTTATTAAAAGTATCCATGCACACACTCTTAAGAGGCCTGTACACAACAGTTTTTGGGCGAATTTTTCTCTTCTTGATACACAAAACACTGTCTAGAAGGGCGTGACTACTCAAAGACGGGATAGATGTTACATTAACACTTCTAACAGGGAGATCCGTAACTATAATATCTATAAGTGTTTCAATATCGATATCGATATCAATATCGATATTTAAATCGATATCGATATCGATATAGATACCAATATCGATATCGATATAGATACCAATATCGATATTTAAATCGATATCGATATCGATATCGATATTGATATCGATAGTTATGATTTATATCGATATCGATATTGGTATCGATATCGATAGTTATGATTTATATCGATATCGATATTGGTATCGATATCAAAATCGATGTCAGTATCGATATATATCAATTTTAATATCGATAGTTATTATTTATATGTATATCGATATCGATATTGATATCGATAGTTATTATTTATATCGATATATAATCGATATCAATATCGATATTTAAATCGATATCAATTATCGATATCGATATTGATATCTATATCGATATCGATATAAATAATAACTATCGATATCAATATCGATATTTAAATCGATTTATATCGATTATCGATATCGATATTGATATCTATATCGATATCGATATCGATATAAATAATAACTATCGATATTAAATTTGATATCAATATCGATATAAATCATAACTATCGATATCAATATCGATATCGACATAAATCATAACTATCGATATTGGTATCTATATCGATATCGATATATATAATAACTATCGATATCAATATCGATATCGATATAAATATTGATATCGATATGGACATCGATATTGATATTGGTACCCATATCGATATCGATATCGATATAAATAATAACTATCGATATCGATATTGGTATCTATATCGATATCGATATCGATAGTTATTATTTATATCGATTTCGATATCGATATTGATATAGATTGTTATGATTTATATCGATAACGATATTGGTATCGATATCGATATTGATATTGATAGTTATGATTTATATCGATATCGATATTGGTATCGATATCAAAATCGATGTCAGTATCGATATCTATTTTAATATCGATAGTTATTATTTATATTTATATCGATATCGATATCGAAATAGATACCAATATCGATATCGATGTCAATATCAATATTAAAATCGATATCGATATCGATATAAATAATAACTATCGATATCAATATCGATATCGATACAGATACCAATATCGATATCGATATCAATATCGATATAAATAATAACTATCGATATCGATTATCTTATTAATAGTTTGAATAGTAACTATTTAGATGTAAATAAAAATGTTGTTCTCTTAATAGGAGACAGTTTGAATGTCAAAAAGCATCAAATTATAAGATGCATTGATAAATTACTAGCTTTACATAGTAAAACTCAATGTAAATTCGTTATGTGTGCCTTTCCTTACTGTGGCACATTTAGTTCAAAGCTGAATGAACATATTTATATAGATACCAATATCGATTATCGATATTAAAATTGATATTGATACCAATATCACCATTCATCATTATATTTTTATCAATTTTCTTTACATTTGGTAAGATAAATTCGACACACTTTGTTTTTTTTGCATTTAAAAGTAAGTTGTTAACTGTAAACCAGTGCGACACTTGCGACATAACACGGTTTACTTCGTCAGAGTTATCTTTACTCCTATCAGTCTTAAAAATTAGAGATGTATCATCTGCAAACAATACAATGTCGCATGTTCCACTGACATGGTACGGTAGATCATTTATATACACTAAAAATAGAAAAGGACCCAAAATCGAGCCTTGTGGGACAGCCATTGAGGTATTTGAACCCTGAGACTGCATCATTTATGCAAACTCTTTGGGTTCTATTGCTGAGATAAGAGGCAACCAAATTTAGTGCAACGTTTTGGATACCATAGTGGCTTAGCTTAAGAAGCAAGGTTTTATGATCAACACAATCCAAAGCTTTAGATAGATCATAAAAAACACCCATGGCGTTCTGTTAACATTCCCAGGCATCATAAACATGTTTTATAAGTTTAGCGCCTGCGTCCGTTGCGTTGTGCGTTGTGCTACGACCTTTAGTGAAGCCATACTGCTCAGGGTGTAGTAAGTTATTTACATTAAAATGATATAAGAGTTGATTTAATATAATTTTTTCAAATATCTTACTAAGAGCTGGTAAGATTGAGATAGGTCTGTAATTGTTTATATAATTTTTATTACCAGATTTAAATAGAGGAATGAGTTTACTATGTTTCATTAGGTTCGGGAAAGTACCTAAATCAACACATTCATTGAAAATTATGGCTAAAAGAGGAGCAATGACGTCAATAATTTGAGATATTACCTGTACCGACATTCCCCATATATCACCTGTTTTCTTTAATTTTAACAACTTGAAGTTTTTACTGATATCCGATGCATCTATATGTTTGAAATGAAATAAAACTTTGCACTCATTAATGTTGCCTCTTAATAAATTCTGAGCTGCAGTAGGTGAGGAATTTAGTGAATCTGTTAACAAATTAGGAACATTCTGAAAAAAGTTTTCAAAAGTACTAGCAACTTCTGTATCAGTAGTTACCATATTATTATTAATAATTAATTCAAAATTTCCGTCTCGAGTTTTAGTTTTCCCAGATTCATTATTAACAATATTCCAGGTTGTTTGTATTTTGTTTTCAGATTTTACTATCCGATCTTTAATGTATAGCGACTTAGCTTGTCTACAAACATTTTTAAATGTTTTGGAGTAACTTTTTACATATTCAAGGAAAGTTGGAGTCTGATTGTATTGTTTTTCATCATATAGCTCATACAACTTATCCCTGGTTTTGTAAATGCCTATAGTCGCCCAATCACTAAACCTCATTTTTTCATTAGAATCTATGTATTTAAAATTAAATACTTTATTAAATGCACTTTCTTTTTCATTGAAAAGCGTACGATAAAGATTGTTGTGATGACAGTTTTCAAAAAAGAGAGCAGGAATTTTGGCTGATATTTCACCTTCAAATCGCGTCAGTTTACTCTGAGTTATCGGCCTGTACTTAACAATATGTTTATTTCTATTTGTACCAACAACAGTAATTTGTTGGCCACAATGATCTGACCTTAAATTGTGTAATATCGTTTTACCTAAGATATCACAGTTAAAAAAAATATTATCTAAACAAGATGCTGAAGTTGCTGTGATCGTAGTAGGTTCATCGAAAGCATTATTCAAATTAAAGCATTTAAATAAGTTTAACAACCTAGTCGTAGTAGTATTATGTAATAAGATATCAACATTGAAATCCCCGCATACTATTACATTTTTAGTAGACATACACAATCGCTTAAGGACATCTTCCATTACATCCTCGAATTGGTTGAAATCACCTGAGGGGGGATGGTACACACACACTATTATAAAACGCTCCAGCTCCACACAAGACAACTGTCTTGTGTCTTGTGTCTTGTCAATTATGTGCTCCACAGAAAGACTAACTATATCTTTTCGCTCCTTACATGTTATATTATTGCGTACAAAAATTAAGGATCCACCATGAATAGCAGTCTTTCTAAAGAACTCACTTGACATTTTGAAGTTATTGATGTTAACTGCTATTTGTGCTCCAGTGAACCAATGCTCAGTTATACACAATATGTGTATATTGAATTTTTCAACAAACAGTTCTATTTCTAATTCTTTGCCGGTGAAGCTCTGTATGTTTTGATGTACAATGTTCATATTACAGAGCTTCCCCGTTGTCTCACTGTCTAGTTTAAATAACTATTTGAATTAATTATAGTACTAGAACAAGTACTAGGGTCAATATTAGAAATATTGGTGGTACTTGAAGTACAATATGTAGAGGTGTCAATAGACTTAGTTACAATACTTGTAACAGTATCATTTAAGTTGTAAGCTAGTAAAGATGCCAAGTGATGCTTACTTTTCTTAGATAAAATTAAACTATCTCTAGACAATAGGGATGACATGGATATATTGATGTCAAAATAAAAAACTGCGTCACTATGACGGCATGTCAGGTTATAAATTAATAAATTTAAATTATAAATATGTTCATTCTGCTTTGAACTAAATGTGCCACAGTAAGGAAAGGCACACATAACGAATTTACATTGAGTTTTACTATGTAAAGCTAGTAATTTATCAATGCATCTTATAATTTGATGCTTTTTGACATTCAAACTGTCTCCTATTAAGAGAACAACATTTTTATTTACATCTAAATAGTCACTATTCAAACTATTAATAAGATAATCGATATCGATAGTTATTATTTATATCGATATCGATATCGATATTGATATAGATACCAATATCGATATCGATATCAATATCGATATTTAAATCGATATCGATATTGGTATCGATATCGATATTGATATTGATAGTTATGATTTATATCGATATCGAAATTGGTATCGATATCAAAATCGATGTCAGTATCGATATCAAAATCGATATTGGTATCGATATCAATTTTAATATTGATAGTTATTATTTATATCGATATCGATATCGATATCGATTTAAATATCGATTTATATATCGATGATATTGATATTGATATCGAAATAGATACCAATATCGATATCGATATCAATATCAATATTAAAATCGATATCGATATCGATATAAATAATAACTATCGATATCGATATCGATATAAATCAAAACTATCAATATCAATATCGATATAGATACCAATATCGATATCGATATCGATATCGATATAGATACCAATATCGATATCGATATCAATATCGATATTTAAATCGATATCGATATCGATATCGATATTGGTATCGATATAAATCGATTTAAATTCGATGGTACAAGGGACCTGATTTCCTTTACCAAACAGAAGAACATTGGCCCGTCGAAGTAACCACGACAAGTAAAGGAGAACCTTCAGGCGAAGAGAAAGTTAACCACGTCACCGATAACAGGAAACGGAAGCTCACAGACGCCTTACCTGATGTATCTCGCTTTTCAAACTGGGACAGACTCCGTTACACCACAGCTCGCGTTCTACAGTTCATCCAACTCTGCAGAGCCAAAAAGGAAAGTGTCAATTACAAAAGGACACGGCAGAACAAAGAAAGGGATCCGAGCTGGAAGAGCATCAACAAGCCCGCCATGAAACAACAGCAAATAGCGAAGAAAACAGCGTCTAGTAGAAACTTTTTCCCAGTCACTGCCGAACATCTCAAAAGATCAGAGGAGCTTCATCTCAAGAAGACTCCTTCACAGAAGAAATAGAAGACTTGAAAAACAGCAAGGCACTCAACAAGGAGAGTCGCCTGAACCAATTGAGCGTCGAATACGCCGGTGATGCAATCAGATTAAGAAGCCGCATTCGAGTAACGGAAGACTTCAAGAGCCCTATAGTATTAGACGGTGATCATCCAATAGTCAGGCTCTGGATAAAGGCCGTACATCATCAGCTACATCACGCCGGAGTCGAAGCTACGGTCAACGAATGCAGGCAGCAGTATTGGGTGCTACGTGTGCGCCCAGTAACGCGGATGGTAATAAAAAGATGCCTGTTCTGCCGAATGAAGACACAGAAGCCGCCGTACCCCAGAACTGGAGACCTGCCGGAATGTCGCCTAGCGCACCATCTGCGACCCTTCAGCTTCACCGGCCTAGACTACTTCGGGCCTCTATCAGTGACCGTCGACCGAACCCGACAAAAAAGATAAGTGGCCATCTTTACGTGTCTCACCGTGAGGGCTATACACCTGGAGATTGCCAGTTCACTCAGCGCTGACTCAGCAGTAATGGCGCTAAGGAGAATGATGGCACGCAGGGGCTCTCCAACAGAAATCTGGTCAGACAATGGAACGAACCTGAAGGCGGCAGACAGAGAACTTCGGCAGGCAATGGACAGCGCCACAGCAGCAGAAGCAGCGAAGAAAACGACCTCCTGGCGGTACATACCACCCGGAGCTCCATTTATGGGCGGAGCGTGGGAACGCATGGTCCGCTCTGTGAAGTCAGCGCTCACTGCTACACTGCATGAACGACATCCAACAGAAGAAGTCCTCTCGACCCTACTGACTGAGGTGGAATATACGGTGAACAGCAGACCACTGACGCACGTCTCTGTCAGCCCAGAGGATCCTGAGGCACTAACGCCCAATCACTTCCTATTGGGTGGCCCGGGACGCGTGCCGCTACCAGGAACGTTCAACGATCGGGATGCTGCCTCCAGATCGAGTTGGCGAGCCGCGCAGAGATTGGCCGACGTGTTCTGGACACGCTGGGTGAAGGAGTACCTACCGGAACTCCAGCACCGGCGGGAGCCGCATGGACGAGGACCAGCGATCCAGGTCGGCGATCTCGTGCAGATAGTCGACGCTAACTTGCCGCGCAACGTGTGGATACGAGGAAGAGTCATCGCCACGTACCCGGGCCCAGACAACGTGGTGCGCGTCGTGGATATCCAGACCAAAGGAAGAGTATTGCGACGGCCGGTGAGGAAGCTGGTAGTCCTGCCTCTGTCTACAGACAACACGCCCGCACCGACAAATGATGCGACATAGCCGCACGGCGGGAGGATGAATGAATGAATGAATGAATACACTTTTATTGTACACCACATAAACATAACAAATTAACAGTAAAAATTTAACAAAAGGTATACAATTTGGCGGCCTTATCGCTACATAGCGATCTCTTCCAGGCAACCAAAGGCGTTAAAAACAGCTCAAGAAGAGAGGTAGGTGGTGCATTTAACTGTACTGTGTTGCAAATAAACATGCATAAACCTATATATACAAATATAATATGTACATATAACAAACTTACAATAAAATATATAGATAGTGATAATAATTAATATATACCTATATAATTAATATCAATAATAAATAAATATATACAATATTGTCAAACCACAAATAAAACAGAAGAGAATAGGCAAGTTAAAGATCCGCAGATGCAGACAGAAAATGATCTTTGACAAGTTTTTTAAAAATGGTTATAGACTGTGCCTCTCGGATTTCAAGAGGCAAGGCATTCCAAAGCTTAACAGCCTGAACAGTGAAAGATCGGTGGAAGAAAGATGAATTATGTGAAGGCACCCTTAAGATCAATTTCCTTGCAGTACGGAGAACTTCACCAGGGCGACCAACGAATTCAAATTTTTCCTTTAAATAAGGTGGAGAAGAAGGAAAAAACAACACACAGTAGAGAATAGAAAGAATGTGCAAATTCCGGCGAAGTCGAATAGGTAACCACTTGAGACGAGAGCGAAATTGTGATACATGGTCATATTTACGTAACCCAAATATGAACCGAATGCTAATGTTTTGAAGTCACTCAAGTTTATTTAACTGATCGTCAGTTAGGTTAACAAAGCTTGCGTCAGCGTAATCCAGAATAGGAAGAAGGAGAGTCTGTGCTAACATAATCTTGGTAGGAATCGGAAGGAAAAATTGAAGGAAGGATGTGCGGGACGGTCAGCTGATTTCGTTTAGAGTTAATATTTCGTGTGCCTAATTTTAAGATAACATGTAAATAGTTTTAAGTTTAGTAATAGAATTTAATAGGTAACATTTAATAGGTAATAATAGCATTTTAGAAATAAGCATATTTTAACAATAATTGCCCTTATGTAACTGGAACAAAATAACGCCCTCTGATTGGCCGAGAAATAGAACCAATCAGAGGGCCTGTTTTATTGTGGCAAATTTGATATAAATACCGCACCCGTTTGTACGCCGAGTCAGTTCCAATCAGCAAGCGGTTGCGGTAACAAGAAAAAGGAAGAATAAAAGAAACAAGAAGAAATCTCTGGAGTTTTCATTTTCCAACCAACCCAGCAACAGTACATGTACAGAAGCGTACACTGTTGTTGGTACAAATAGAAATAAACATATTGTTAAGTACAGGCCGATAACTCAGAGTAAACTGACGCGATTTGAAGGTGAAATATCAGCCAAAATTCCTGCTCTCTTTTTTGAAAACTGTCATCACAACAATCTTTATCGTACGCTTTTCAATGAAAAAGAAAGTGCATTTAATAAAGTATTTAATTTTAAATACATAGATTCTAATGAAAAAATGAGGTTTAGTGATTGGGCGACTATAGGCATTTACAAAACCAGGGATAAGTTGTATGAGCTATATGATGAAAAACAATACAATCAGACTCCAACTTTCCTTGAATATGTAAAAAGTTACTCCAAAACATTTAAAAATGTTTGTAGACAAGCTAAGTCGCTATACATTAAAGATCGGATAGTAAAATCTGAAAACAAAATACAAACAACCTGGAATATTGTTAATAATGAATCTGGGAAAACTAAAACTCGAGACGGAAATTTTGAATTAATTATTAATAATAATATGGTAACTACTGATACAGAAGTTGCTAGTACTTTTGAAAACTTTTTTCAGAATGTTCCTAATTTGTTAACAGATTCACTAAATTCCTCACCTACTGCAGCTCAGAATTTATTAAGAGGCAACATTAATGAGTGCAAAGTTTTATTTCATTTCAAACATATAGATGCATCGGATATCAGTAAAAACTTCAAGTTGTTAAAATTAAAGAAAACAGGTGATATATGGGGAATGTCGGTACAGGTAATATCTCAAATTATTGACGTCATTGCTCCTCTTTTAGCCATAATTTTCAATGAATGTGTTGATTTAGGTACTTTCCCGAACCTAATGAAACATAGTTTATGATGCCTGGGAATGTTAACAGAACGCCATGGGTGTTTTTTATGATCTATCTAAAGCTTTGGATTGTGTTGATCATAAAACCTTGCTTCTTAAGCTAAGCCACTATGGTATCCAAAACGTTGCACTAAATTTGGTTGCCTCTTATCTCAGCAATAGAACCCAAAGAGTTTGCATAAATGATGCAGTCTCAGGGTTCAAATACCTCAATGGCTGTCCCACAAGGCTCGATTTTGGGTCCTTTTCTATTTTTAGTGTATATAAATGATCTACCGTACCATGTCAGTGGAACATGCGACATTGTATTGTTTGCAGATGATACATCTCTAATTTTTAAGACTGATAGGAGTAAAGATAACTCTGACGAAGTAAACCGTGTTATGTCGCAAGTGTCGCACTGGTTTACAGTTAACAACTTACTTTTAAATGCAAAAAAAACAAAGTGTGTCGAATTTATCTTACCAAATGTAAAGAAAATTGATAAAAATATAATGATGAATGGTGATATTGGTATCGATATCAATTTTAATATCGATAGTTATTATTTATATCGATATCGATATCGATATAGATACCAATATCGATATCGATAATCGATATAAATCGATTTAAATATCGATATTGATATCGATATCGATATTGGTATCTGTATCGATATCGATATTGATATCGATAGTTATTATTTATATTTATATCGATATCGATATCGAAATAGATACCAATATCGATATCGATATCTATATCAATATTAAAATCGATATCGATATCGAAATAAATAATAACTATCGATATTAAAATTAATATCGATACTGACATCGATTTAGATATCGATACCAATATCGATATCGATATAAATCATAACTATCAATATCAATATCGATATCGATACCAATATCGATAACGATATTTAAATCGATATCAATATCAATATTAAAATCGATATCGATTATCGATATCGATATTGGTATCTATATAAATATGTTCATTCTGCTTTGAACTAAATGTGCCACAGTAAGGAAAGGCACACATAACGAATTTACATTGAGTTTTACTATGTAAAGCTAGTAATTTATCAATGCATCTTATAATTTGATGCTTTTTGACATTCAAACTGTCTCCTATTAAGAGAACAACATTTTTATTTACATCTAAATAGTCACTATTCAAACTATTAATAATATAATCGATATCGATAGTAATTATTTATATCGATATTGATATCGATATCGATATTGGTACCTGTATCGATATTGATATCGATAGTTATTATTTATATCGATATCGATTTAAATATCGATATCGATATTGATATTGATAGTTAAGATTTATATCGATATCGATATCGATATAATTATAAATAATAACTAACGATATTAAAATTTATATCGATAAAGATATCGATACTGACATCGATTTTGATATCGATGTCGATATCAATTTTAATATCGTTATTTAAATCGATATCGGTATTGGTATCGATATCAAACTCGATGTCAGTATCGATATCTTTATCGATATTGGTATCGATATCGATATAGATACCAATATTGATATCGATATCGAAATAGATACCAATATCGATATCGATATCAATATCGATAGTTATTATTGAAATCGATATCGATATCGCTATTGATATTGATAGTTATGATTTATATCGATATCGATATAGATACCAATATCGATATCGATATCGATAGTTATTATTTATATCGATGTCGATATCGATATGGGTACCAATATCAATATCGCTGTCCATAGCGATATCAATATTTATATCGATATCGATATATATCGATAGTTATATATCGATATCAATATTGGTATTTATATCGATATAGATATCGATACTGACATCGATTTTGATATCGATACCAATACCGATATCGATTTAATCATAACTATCGATATCGATATAAATCATAACTATCTATTTCGATATCGATATCGATATCAATATAAATCATAACTATCGATATCAATATCAATATCGACATTGATATTGGTATCTATATCGATATCGATATTAATCATAACTATCGATATCAATATCGATATCGATATCGATTTCAATAATAACTATCGATATTGATATCGATATTGATATTCGTATCTATTTCGATATCGATATCGATATGGACATAAATAATAACTATCGATATCGATATCGATATCGATATCAATATTGGTATCTATATCGATATCGATATCAATATCGATAAAGATATCGATACTGACATCGATTTTGATATCGATACCAATACCGATATCGATTTAAATCATAACTATCGATATCGATATCAATATCGATATCGATATAAATATTGATATCGATATGGACATCGATATTGATATTAGTACCCATATCGATATCGATATCGATATAAATAATAACTATCGATATCGATATTGGTATCTATATAAATATGTTCATTCTGCTTTGAACTAAATGTGCCACAGTAAGGAAAGGCACACATAACGAATTTACATTGAGTTTTACTATGTAAAGCTAGTAATTTATCAATGCATCTTATAATTTGATGCTTTTTGACATTCAAACTGTCTCCTATTAAGAGAACAACATTTTTATTTACATCTAAATAGTCACTATTCAAACTATTAATAAGATAATCGATATCGATAGTAATTATTTATATCGATATTGATATCGATATCGATATTGGTACCTGTATCGATATTGATATCGATAGTTATTATTTATATCGATATCGATTTAAATATCGATATCGATATTGATATTGATAGTTAAGATTTATATCGATATCGATATCGATATAAATATAAATAATAACTATCGATATTAAAATTTATATCGATATAGATATCGATACTGACATCGATTTTGATATCGATGTCGATATCAATTTTAATATCGTTATTTAATCGATATCGGTATTGGTATCGATATCAAACTCGATGTCAGTATCGATATCATAACTATCTATTTCGATATCGATATCGATATCGAAATAGATAGTTATGATTTATATCGATATCGATTGTTATGATTAAATCGATATCGGTATTGGTATCGATATCAAAATCGATGTCAGTATCGATATCTATATCGATATAAATACCAATATTGATATCGATATATAACTATCGATATATATCGATATCGATATAAATATTGATATCGCTATGGACAGCGATATTGATATTGGTACCCATATCGATATCGACATCGATATAAATAATAACTATCGATATCGATATCGATATTGGTATCTATATCGATATCGATATAAATCATAACTATCAATATCAATAGCGATATCGATATCGATTTCAATAATAACTATCGATATTGATATCGATATCGATATTGGTATCTATTTCGATATCGATATCAATATTGGTATCTATATCGATATCGATACCAATATTGATAAAGATATCGATACTGACATCGAGTTTGATATCGATACCAATACCGATATCGATTAAATAACGATATTAAAATTGATATCGACATCGATATCAAAATCGATGTCAGTATCGATATCTATATCGATATAAATTTTAATATCGATAGTTATTATTTATATTTATATCGATATCGATATCGATATAAATCTTAACTATCAATATCAATATCAATATCGACATTGATATTGGTATCTATATCGATATCGATATCGATTTCAATAATAACTATCGAAATTGATATCGATATTGATATTCGTATCTATTTCGATATCGATATCGATATGGACATAAATAATAACTATCGATATCGATATCGATATCGATATCAATATTGGTATCTATATCGATATCGATACCAATATCGATAAAGATATCGATACTGACATCGATTTTGATATCGATATCGATATCGATATAAATCATAACTATCGATATCAATATCAATATCGACATTGATATTGGTATCTATATCGATATCGATATAAATCATAACTATCGATATCAATATCGATATCGATATCGATTTCAATAATAACTATCGATATTGATATCGATATTGATATTCGTATCTATTTCGATATCGATATCGATATGGACATAAATAATAACTATCGATATCGATATCGATATCGATATCAATATTGGTATCTATATCGATATCGATAACAATATCGATAAAGATATCGATACTGACATCGATTTTGATATCGATACCAATACCGATATCGATTTAAATCATAACTATCGATATCGATATCAATATCGATATCGATATAAATAATGATATCGATATGGACATCGATATTGATATTAGTACCCATATCGATATCGATATCGATATAAATAATAACTATCGATATCGATATCGATATTGGTATCTATATCGATATTGATATCAATATCGATAGTTATGATTTATATCGATATCGATATAGATACCAATATCAATATCGATATTGATATCGATATCGATAGTTATGATTTATATCGATATCGGTATTGGTATCGATATCGATATCGATATAAATAATAACTATCGATATCGATATCGATATTGGTATCTATATCGATATTGATATCAATATCGATAGTTATGATTTATATCGATATCGATATAGATACCAACATCAATATCGATATTGATATCGATATCGATAGTTATGATTTAAATCGATATCGGTATTGGTATCGATATCAAAATCGATGTCAGTATCGATATCGATATCAATATTGGTATCTATATCAATATCGATACCAATATCGATATCGATATCGATAGTTATTATTTATATCGATATCGATATCGATACCAATACCGATATCGATATAAATCATAACTATCGATATCGATATCAATATCGATATTGATATTGGTATCTATATCGATATCGATATAAATCATAACTATCGATATTGATATCAATATCGATATAGATACCAATATCGATATCGATATCGATAGTTATTATTTATATCGATATCGATATCGATATCTATTTAAATATCGATATTGATATCAGTATCGATAGTTATTATTGAAATCGATATCGATATCGATATTGATATCGATATCAAAATAGATACTAATATCGACATCGATATCAATATCGATATCGATATCGATATCAATATCGATATCGATATCGATTTCAATAATAACTATCGATACTGATATCAATATCGATATTTAAATAGATATCGATATCGATATCGATATTGATATCGATAGTTATGATTTATATCGAAATCGATATCGATATCGAAATAGATAATAACTATCGATATCGATACCATATTGATATAAATTATAACTATCGATATCGATATCGATATAGATACCAATATCAATATCGATATCGATAGTTATTTTTTATATCGAAATCGATATCGCTATGGGTACCAATATCAATATCGATATTTATCGATTTAGTTATGATTTATATCCATGTCGGTATCAATATAGATATAGATACCAATATCGATATCGATATCAATATCGATATTTAAATCGATATCGATATCGATAACGATATATCAAAATCGATGTCAGTATCGATATCTATATCGATATCAATTTTAATATCGATAGTTATTATTTATATTTATATCGATATCGATATCGAATAGATACCAATATCGATATCGATATCAATATATATATAAATAATAACTATCGATATCAATATCGATATCGATATCAAAATCGATGTCAGTATCGATATCTATATCGATATGGTATCGATATCGATATCGATATCGATAGTTATTATTTATATCGATATCGATATCGATACCAATATCGATATAGATATCGATACTGACATCGATATTGGTATCTTTATCGATATCGATATAAATCATAACTATTGATATCGATAGCGATATCAATAATAACTATTTATATCAATATCGATATCGATATCGATATTGATATAGATACCAATATCGATATCGATTTCGATATGGGTACCAATATCAATATCGATGTCCATATATAATAATAGTTATTATTTATGTCCATATCGATATCAATTTTAATATTTATATCGATATTGATATTAGTATCGATATCAAAATCGTTGTCAGTATTGATATCTATATCGATATTGGTATCGATATCGATATCGATATCAATTTTTATATCGATAGTTATTATTTATTATTTATATCGATATCGATATTGATATATATCGATATTGGTATCGATATCAAAATCGATGTCAGTATCGATATAGATACCAATATCAATATCGATATCGATAGTTATTATTTATATCGATATCGATATTGATATTAATACCTATATCGATATCGATATATATCGATATTGGTATCGATATCAAAATCGATGTCAGTATCGATATAGATACCAATATCGATATCGATATCGATAGTTATTATTTATATCGATATCGATATCGATATGGGTACCAATATCAATATCGCTGTCCATATCGATATCAATATTTATATCGATATCGATATTCGATCAATATTGGTATCTATATCGATACCGATACCAATATCGATATAGATATCGATACTGACATCGATTTTGATATCGATACCAATACCGATATCGATTTAATCATAACTATCGATATCGATATAAATCATAACTATCGATATCAATATCGATTTCAATAATAACTATCGATATCAATATCGATATCGATATCGATTACAATAATAACTATCGATATTGATATCGATATCGATATTGGTATCTATTTCGATATCGATATCGATATCGATATTAATCATAACTATCGATATCGATATCAACATTTATATCGATATCGGTATTGGTATCGATATCAAAATCGATGTCAGTATCGATATCTATATCGATATGGTACCGATATCGATATCGATAGTTATTATTTATATCGATATCGATATCGATACCAATACCGATATCGATTTAAATCATAAATATCGATTTCGATATCGATATCGATATCAATATTGGTATCTATATCGATATCGATACCAATATCGATAAAGATATCGATACTGACATCGATTTTGATATCGATACCAATACCGATATCGATTTAAATCATAACTATCGATATCGATATCAATATCGATATCGATATCGATATTGATATCGATAGTTATTATTGAAATCGATATTGATATCGATAGTTATGATTTATATCGATATCGATAGTTATGATTAAATCGATATCGGTATTGGTATCGATATCAAAATCGATGTCAGTATCGATATCTATATCGATATTGGTATCGGTATCGATATAGATACCAATATTGATCGAATATCGATATCGATATAAATATTGATATCGATATGGACAGCGATATTGATATTGGTACCCATATCGATATCGATATCGATATAAATAATAACTATCGATATCGATATCGATATTGGTATCTATATCGATACTGACATCGATTTTGATATCGATACCAATATCGATATATATCGATATCGATATAGGTACCAATATCAATATCGATATCGATATCGATATTGGTATCTATATCGATACTGACATCGATTTTGATATCGATACCAATATCGATATATATCAATATCGATATCGATATAAATAATAAATAATAACTATCGATATTAAAATTGATATCGATATCGATATCGATACCAATATCGATATAGATATCAATACTGACAACGATTTTAATATCGATACTAATATCAATATCGATATAAATATTAAAATTGATATCGATATGGACATAAATAATAACTATTATTATATATGGACATCGATATTGATATTGGTACCCATATCGAAATCGATATCGATATTGGTATCTATATCAATATCGATATCGATATCGATATCGATATTGATATAAATAGTTATTATTGATATCGCTATCGATATCAATAGTTATGATTTATATCGATATCGATAAAGATACCAATATCGATGTCAGTATCGATATCTATATCGATATTGGTGTCGATATCGATATCGATATAAATAATAACTATCGATATCGATATCGATATCAATACCATATCGATATAGATATCGATACTGACATCGATTTTGATATCGATATCGATATTGATATCGATAGTTATTATTTATATATATATTGATATCGATATCGATATTGGTATCTATTCGATATCGATATCGATATAAATATAAATAATAACTATCGATATTAAAATTGATATCGATATAGATATCGATACTGACATCGATTTTGATATATCGTTATCGATATCGATATCGATTTAAATATCGATATTGATATCGATATCGATATTGGTATCTATATCTATATTGATACCGATATGGATATAAATCATAACTAAATCGATAAATATCGATATTGATATTGGTACCCATAGCGATATCGATTTCGATATAAAAAATAACTATCGATATCGATATTGATATTGGTATCTATATCGATATCGATATCGATAGTTATAATTTATATCAATATGGTATCGATATCGATAGTTATTATCTATTTCGATATCGATATCGATATCGATATAAATCATAACTATCGATATCAATATCGATATCGATATCGATATCTATTTAAATATCGAAATTGATATCAGTATCGATAGTTATTATTGAAATCGATATCGATATCGATATTGATATCGATGTCGATATTAGTATCTATTTCGATATCGATATCGATATCGATATAAATCATAACTATCTATATTGATATCGATATGGACATCGATATTGATATTAGTACCGATATCAATATGGGTACCAATATCAATATCGATGTCCATATATAATAATAGTTATTATTTATGTCCATATCGATATCAATTTTAATATTTATATCGATATTGATATTAGTATCGATATCAAAATCGTTGTCAGTATTGATATCTATATCGATATTGGTATCGATATCGATATCGATATCAATTTTAATATCGATAGTTATTATTTATTATTTATATCGATATCGATATTGATATATATCGATATTGGTATCGATATCAAAATCGATGTCAGTATCGATATAGATACCAATATCGATATCGATATCGATAGTTATTATTTATATCGATATCGATATTGATATTGGTACCTATATCGATATCGATATATATCGATATTGGTATCGATATCAAAATCGATGTCAGTATCGATATAGATACCAATATCGATATCGATATCGATAGTTATTATTTATATCGATATCGATATCGATATGGGTACCAATATCAATATCGCTGTCCATATCGATATCAATATTTATATCGATATCGATATTCGATCAATATTGGTATCTATATCGATACCGATACCAATATCGATATAGATATCGATACTGACATCGATTTTGATATCGATACCAATACCGATATCGATTTAATCATAACTATCGATATCGATATAAATCATAACTATCGATATCAATATCGATTTCAATAATAACTATCGATATCAATATCGATATCGATATCGATTTCAATAATAACTATCGATATTGATATCGATATCGATATTGGTATCTATTTCGATATCGATATCGATATCGATATTAATCATAACTATCGATATCGATATCAACATTTATATCGATATCGGTATTGGTATCGATATCAAAATCGATGTCAGTATCGATATCTATATCGATATGGTATCGATATCGATATCGATATCGATATCGATAGTTATTATTTATATCGATATCGATATCGATACCAATACCGATATCGATATAAATCATAACTATCGATATTGATATCAATATCGATATTGATATTGGTATCTATATTGATATCGATATAAATCATAACTATCGATATTGATATCAATATCGATATAGATACCAATATCGATATCGATATCGATAGTTATTATTTATATATATATTGATATCGATATCGATATTGGTATCTATTCGATATCGATATCGATATAAATATAAATAATAACTATCGATATTAAAATTGATATCGATATAGATATCGATACTGACATCGATTTTGATATATCGTTATCGATATCGATATCGATTTAAATATCGATATTGATATCGATATCGATATTGGTATCTATATCTATATTGATACCGATATGGATATAAATCATAACTAAATCGATAAATATCGATATTGATATTGGTACCCATAGCGATATCGATTTCGATATAAAAAATAACTATCGATATCGATATTGATATTGGTATCTATATCGATATCGATATCGATAGTTATAATTTATATCAATATGGTATCGATATCGATAGTTATTATCTATTTCGATATCGATATCGATATCGAAATCATAACTATCGATATCAATAACGATATCGATATCGATATCTATTTAAATATCGATATTGATATCAGTATCGATAGTTATTATTGAAATCGATATCGATATCGATATTGATATTGGTACCTATATCGATATCGATATATATCGATATTGGTATCGATATCAAAATCGATGTCAGTATCGATATAGATACCAATATCGATATCGGTATTGGTATCGATATCAAAATCGATGTCAGTAGTATCGATATCTATATCGATATGGTATCGATATCGATATCGATATCGATAGTTATTATTTATATCGATATCGATATCGATACCAATACCGATATCGATATAAATCATAACTATCGATATCGATATCAATATCGATATTGATATTGGTATCTATATCGATATCGATATAAATCATAACTATCGATATTGATATCAATATCGATATAGATACCAATATCGATATCGATATCGATAGTTATTATTTATATCGATATCGATATCGATATGGGTACTAATATCAATATCGATGTCCATATCGATATCGATATTGATATCGATATCGATAGTTATGATTTAAATCGATATCGGTATTGGTATCGATATCAAAATCGATGTCAGTATCGATATCTTTATCAATATTGGTATCGATATCGAAATAGATACCAATATCGATATCGATATCAATATCGATAGTTATTATTGAAATCGATATCGATATCGATACCAATACCAATATCGATATAAATCATAACTATCGATATCAATATCAATAGCGACATTGATATTGGTATCTATATCGATATCGATATCGATATAAATAATAACTATCGATATCGATATCGATATTGGTATCTATATCGATATTGATATCAATATCGATATCGATATAGACATAAATAATAACTATCGATATCGATATCGATATCGATATCAATATTGGTATCTATATCGATATCGATACCAATATCGATAAAGATATCGATACTGACATCGATTTTGATATCGATACCAATACCGATATCGATTTAAATCATAACTATCGATATCGATATCAATATCGATATCGATATAAATATTGATATCGATATGGACATCGATATTGATATTAGTACCCATATCGATATCGATATCGATATAAATAATAACTATCGATATCGATATCGATATTGGTATCTATATCGATATTGATATCAATTTTAATATCGATAGTTATTATTTATTATTTATATCGATATCGATATTGATATATATCGATATTGGTATCGATATCAAAATCGATGTCAGAAACAATAAGGTACCCAAAATTGAGCCTTGTGGGCCACCCATAGTGGCTTAGTTTTAATAACAACGTTTTGTGTTAAAAGCAATCGAATGCTTTGGACAGATCACAGAAAACACCAATGGCATTCTGCGAACGTTCCCAGGCATCGTTAATATGCTTTATAAGTCTTGCGCCTGCATCCGTTGTACTACGACCTTTAGTGAAGTCAAGTCAGTCAGTAGAGTCAGTCAGCCGAGTCGAGTCAGTCGAGTCAGTCAGTCGAGTCGAGTCAGTCAAGTAAGTCAGTCGAGTCAGTCGAGTCGAGTCAGTCGAGTCAGTCGAGTCGAGTCAGTTGAGTCGAGTCGAGTTGAGTCAGTCGAATCTGTAGAGTCGAGTCAGTCAGTCGAGTCAGTCGAGTCGAGTCAGTCGAGTCAGTCAAGTCGAGTCAGTCGAGTCAGTCGAATCTGTAGTCCCAATATCGATATAGATAGTCAGTCGAGTCGAGTCAGTCGAGTCAGCCAAGTCAGTCGAGTCGAGTCAGCCAGTCGAGTCAGCCAGTCGAGTCAGTCAAGTCAGTCGAGTCGAGTCAGTCGAGTAGAGTCAGTCGAGTCGAGTCAGTCGAGTCGAGTCGAGTCAGTCGAGTCAGTCAGTCGAGTCAGTCAGTAGTGTCAGTCAGACGAGTCGAGTCAGTCGAGTCGAATCTGTAGAGTCGAGTCAGTCGAGTCGAGTCAGTCAGTAGAGTCAGTCAGTTGAGTCTAGTCAGTCAAGTCAGTCGAGTCGAGTCAGTCGAGTCGAGTCAGTCAGTCGAGTCAGTCAGTCGAGTCAGTCAGTCGAGTCAGTCAAGTCAGTCGAGTCGAGTCAGTCGAGTCGAGTCAGTCGAGTCGAGTCAGTCGAGTCGAGTCAGTCGAGTCGAGTCACTCGAGTCGAGTCAGTCGAGTCAGTCAGTAGAGTCAGTCAGTCGAGTCAGTCAGACGAATCAGTCGAGTTGTGCTTGGCCCAAAGCGCTGTCATATCAGAGTTGACTATAATATCGATTCAAATTGATATCGATTATAATATCGATATCGATATTTATATCGATTTCAGTTATCGACTATAATATCGATATTGATATCGATTATAATATCGATTTCATTTATCGATAATATTAATATCGATTATGATATCGATTTCATTTATCGACTATAATATCGATATTGATATCGATTTCAGTTATCGATTATAATATCGACTCTCATTTTAACTATCTAATAATAAACATTAATCAATAATCTAATTACGGATGGAAAAGCCGGTGGCAGATGGAAATATAGAAAAAAAAATATTTTTCACAAATCCAAGACAACAAATTTTGTAAATACATTTTAATTACATTATCAAATTTTAATATAAGAATAAACTAAACTGTTTACAAACCCGAATTTAACATCACTATATAAATGCGAATGAAAGAATCTGAAAACAAAAAATCACATTTGATTTACCACTACAAATCCAATAAATCCATCATGGCGGGATTTACTGAATTTCTAGAAACGAAATAATATTTTAACACAAAACAATACTTAGTCTTCTCGTTAAACCCGGTTTGATGGATGGCCGCCAAATATGGCGCTTATTATCATAATATATCGATATCTGATTATTGTGGTCGTGAGTGGCCGTTATTGTTAATCATTAGTTATTACTGCTAGCTGTTTTTATTGCTTACTATCTGGCTCCTCTCATTTCGATGGGATGTTATTTAATATAGCTGCGTATTTATTTTATGGGGAGTTCAAAATATTTTTCCTTTATCCCATCCTGTTTAACAATGGTTTATAACACTGCTGGAATAGAGGCCTCTTTTGATGGGAGGGTAACCTTATAGCTGTGTTGGTGATCGCAGAATACGCTGTAATAGCATAGAGGCCCCCGCTGCCTGATCTTCGTTATATATAATCCATCTCTTAGTCACCTCATAAGAAACCCGCGGTAACCCATGCAACTCTACGGCTCATAAACATATCTATGTAAAAAATCACGTCAATAACGTCGTAAATCGATATCAAAATCGATATTAATATCGATATTATAGTCGATATCAATTTTTATTGATATCGATTTCAGTTATCGATTCTTCAAATTGATCAAAATTGTTCAAATTGATTTAATTGTTATAATTGTTATAATTGATATCGATTATAATATTATAATCGATATCAATTATATCGTCAATAACGTCGTAAATCGATATCAAAATCGATATTATAGTCGATAACTGAAATCGATATCAAATTGATATCGATTATAATATTATAATAACTGAAATCGATATCAATTTTGATTGATATCGATTTCAGTTATCGATTCTTCAAATTGATCACAATTGTTCAAATTGATATCGATTATAATATTATAATCGATATCAATTTTGATTGATATCGATTTCAGTTATCGATTATAATATCGATATTGATATCGATTATAATATCGATTTCATTTATCGATAATATTAATATCGATTATGATATCGATTTCATTTATCGACTATAATATCGATATAGATATCGATAGGAATGTTTTTTGATTAGGCGTTACTTGCTTAAGCATTGCCTTGTTCGTCGTTCATGAAAACAGGTATTATATTTGGTGCTGCTACTTGACCATAAATCTAGAGGGCATCAAATAAATCCAATCGCAACTATAAATCATAAGCAATAATTTGTGATAGGAAAAGAATAGTAGGTATAATATGTAAGGTGAAACCTTAGTAGGGCCCCAGGATGGTCATTTACGATTGATAATTTTGATTGTGAAAGTGCGTCTGTCTTTTAGTTTATTTATGTTTGGCTACCATCATAAATCCTGATCAAATTTGGCACAGAGATATCTTGCTGCCTAAACACGCATAATGAACAACATTGGGATAGGTAACGTTTCCGCATGGCTAAAAAAACAATTTTTACTTTTTAATACGAGTTTTAGATAGTCCACCTATCCGCACTCGGCCAGAGTGGTGGACTACGGTCAATCAACCCCTTCTCATTGTGAGAGGGACCCGCGCCCATTATTTGGCCGGTAATGTGCAAATATCATGATGATCATGATGAATGTGCTTAAAGGTCAGGCATTTTGAACATAATACTTACAATATACAGGTAGGTGTGATAATAAGGCAGTGGGTGTTCTGCGAACGTGTGTGCATATTTCGAGCGCGCTTCGGATAATCCCAGTTATTTCGTACAAGTTAGCAAGTCACTGTCGCGCGAAACAGGTAATAGCTTTTGTTACTGGTCTTGTAGGGCGACCATGGGATGAGATACGGAAGTAACCCGAAAAATTAAGGAGTAACGTAAAACCTTCATTTGTTAAAAGCCACATTTCATCTACCTTCACGGATCTAATGCAGACCAAACAAAGTGTCCCAACACAGATCAAGTTATCTGCTTGCTCGAGCGCATTTTTTTTAATTTTTTCCGATCTGGACTAGTAGGAGGCTTCATCCGTGGCTAGTTACCAAGGACAAAGACCTGCCGCCAAGCTATTAAGTTCCGGTAAGATCGCGCGTAGACACCGTTAAGTATAACTGCCTACCCTAACCCTAGCAGGTTAGACTACGTCAGAAATTATTTAATATCATCAACGTATTTATCGGCCCACTACAGGGCACGGGTCTCCTCTCAGAACGAGAAGGCTTGTTCAAAATTCAAAAAATTCTAAATTCATTTATTTCAAGTAGGCCTAATATCTATCATCATCTTTTGAAACGTCAATTCTGTCGGTGTGTAGTGACTCTACCACCGGTTCGGAAGGCAGATTCTACCGAGAAGAAGCCGGCAAGAAACTCAGCAGTTGCTCTTTTCCAATATCAACAATTTACATTTTACATTTTAAAATTCATTTTTCTAGTGAGAGTTGAAAGCGGAGCCGGATGCTTCCAAGCAACCTTGTCATTAAGAAATTCATCAATTGTATAATAACCTCGCTGTAATAAATGTGTTTTAACACATTCTTTAAACTTATGCATTGGTAGGTCCAAAATTACCTTAGGAATCATATTATAAAAGGATATAAAGGATTGGTAGACTTCACACGCCTTTGAGAACATTGGAGAAATCTCAGGCATGCAGGTTTCCTCACAAAGTTTTCCTTCATCGTTTAAAGCAAATGATGTTTAAATTGCTTAAATTAAATTAAAAACGCACATAGCTCCGAAAAGTCAGTGGTGCGTGCCGGGGCTCGAACTCGGTCTCCACGAAACGAAATCCGAACCTTACCCACTAGGCTATCACTGCTTCGAAATTATTTATTCAACAGTATTATAGGCTGATCCTTGGCACAGTAAATAAAGAGGCTAACTTGAGATCTCTTAGCTTAAGTTTAGCCAGTCAAGCCTATTCGATCTTGCTCTATTACCATAGACACTACCGTTACGCCCGCCCCTACTTAAAATCCAAAATATTTATAATTCGCATGGAGTCCATATTTCCCTCTAACACTTATCTGTCCTCAGATTATTTTTATGATGCGACCCCTACACAGAGCGGGTGTCGAAGCAGTTACGTTCGGAATGGCCGATTTGAACGCTAACTTTGAGGCTGTTTTTAACCACCCTGCATTACTTATGCATAGAAGCCACTACAAGCAGATTTTCTTTGGAACTTCTCGAGTAGTTTTTTAACTTCGTTGCATTGTTGCGACACAGTAGGAACTGTAAATGGCAGCTAACAAATGGATAGTTGGAAGTTTTTATAAGTTTTCAAGTAAAAGCGCGCGTTGACTTTTGGGTTGAATTCTCTTTGTTGCATGAACAATATAAACGGGGAAGTGTGAACTTGCGATTGCGTTTATCAAATAATTGCATTAATCTGACCTGTTTTTTGTAGCTATGATAGCCTAGTGGATACGGCTGTGGCTTCCGTTTCGGGGGGAAAAAGTTCTATGTGCGACACGCATTATTTACTTTTCGCAAATGTAAAATGTAAATTGTTGATATTGGAAAAGAGCAACTGCTGAGTTTCTTGCCGGCTTTTTCTCGGTAGAATCTGCCTTCCGAACCGGTGGTAGAGTCGATTCTTCCCCCCATGGTCGTCGAGCCCTGGGGCTCTTCTCATGGCGAGCTTACGCGCTCGCCCTACTCCCCCGGTGACGCCGTAGCTACCCCTCAGGTGGCTATCGGCAAGTGTCCATCCGAAAATCATTCTCAAGCATTCAGTATCAAGTAACTTTAGCGGGAAACTGCTCGGTTATATGTCAAATGTAATAAGTAAAAACAACTTAAATAAATAAATACCTAAATTTACCACGACAATACAAACATCGACATCTAGCCCCAAAGTAAGCGTAGCTTGTTTTACGGGCACTGGGTTTGCTGTATATTTTTATGAATACTAAATTTAAAAAAATTAAAAAAAAATCAAAATTCATTTATTTCAAGTAGGCCTAATTTATAAGCACTTTTGAAACGTCAAGTCAGTCTGTTTGTAGTGACTCTACCACCGGTTTGGAAGGCAGATTCCAATGAGAAGAGCCGGCAAGAAACTTAGCAGATTGCTCTTTTCCAACATAATTTTAAAATTTAACAATCTTTAGAATTTTTCTGTTTTGTGAGAGATGAGAGCGGAGTGGCCTGCTTCCAAGCAGCCTTGTCGTTAAGGATTCATCAATCGCGTAGTACCCACGATTTCTTAAATGTTAAATGGATTATATATTGTTTAAACTTAGGTAAAGGTAGATCAAATATTCCGTTCGGTATCACGTTATAAAAGCATATACCCATCCCCACAAAGGATTTCTGCACTTTTCTCAAACGATATGCAGATATCACTAATTTATGTCCGTTTCTAGTTAGTCGACTGTTTATATCGACTTTTTGTTTATAATTACTTATGTTTTATTTAATAAAGATTATATTATTACAAACTAGCTGTTGCCCGCGACTTCGTCTGCGTTTGATTTTGTTTTTGATATGGCATTAAATTTAGTTGAATATCTAAAAAAAATATAAGTATGTAGTATCGCTAAGCCTTAAATGAGGGGTTCGCTGCTGTCCGCTGCGGAGTTCAAAAATAATTATTTAAATCGGTTATAATTTAATTATGGTGGAATTATGGTGTAAAATCGTCAAACACTCATCCTTTCTCCAATAGGAGCCGAGCTTAATGTCGGGATAAAAAGTATCCTATATTACTTCTAACACTTTCAAGAATAGGTGTACAAAGTTTCATGAGGATCGCTCAAGTAGTTTTTGCGTGAAAGCGTAACAAAGACACTTACATTGACATTTATAATATTAATAGGGATATTATGGTACGAATGGTTTCGCGTGATCTAAGTTAACTTAAATACTTATGTTATAAGATATACACATAATGCCGATAATTAACCGCTATAATAATTAAGTACAGTTATTTAAAAGGTACTGCCAAAACAACCGCGTCTAAACTTACCACCGACGTAAAGCGCGGTGTAGCAGGTAAACTATTTATTGTTATTGTGCTATAAAGTTTCAACAGCTACTAGGGGGCTCTTAATTGGTTCCTACAATGTTCGCTTTTACGATGATCGCTTAACGATCGCCGCTACCAGGCTCCTAATGGCACCAGACACACTTTTGTGTCGTTAGAGGCCTAATCTATACCACTATCGGCGCAATCATAAATACATTCCAACTAGATAGAACCCATTGAACGTATTAATACTAACTATCCAATATCCATGTATAAGTTTAACGTAGTTTTTTAGTAGTAGTAGTATTTTGTCTGGTGTTGGGAGGCTTTGGCCGTGGCTAGTTAACCACCTTACCGACAAATACGTGCCGCTAAGCGATTTAGTGTTCCAGTGCGATGTCGAGTTGAAACCGATTAGGGGAATGACTACCATACTCCCTAACAGGTTAACCCGTTACTATCTTATACCGCATCATCACTTAACATCAGGTGAGATTTCAGTCAGGGGCTAACTTGTAGTGGAATAAAAAAAAAGTAGAACTTAATGTGATAGCGCCGGGGTAGAACTACCGCTATGTCTATATCATTTACCAAACAGCGTTGTTTTCCAATATGTATATAACAATCTTAAGACAATAGAATCTTATTTAGCCCAACAGCTAAGTCTAGCAATTCAAAGGGGCAATAGCGCCAGCATTTTGGGTACCATGCCCATTAGTGAACAGTTAGACGGCTTACATTTTGTTACAGTAAATTTTGATAACTATAAATTCATATTTGCCAGATATTTTATTAAATAGTCAATAAATAGTTTTCAAATAAAAATTTTATTTATTAACAACCAATGTTCATGAAATAAAATCTCATATTTATTATTAATATAAATATAAAAATAAGTAAACCTAGGAAGGGATTCTGGTATTACTATGGCTAAAGCGACGGGTTATGTGTGTATGTAGAGTTAATATTGAAATTCAACTAAGTTTTAGGTTAAACAATTTATACTACAGACAATTAAATTATGGCCGATTACATTTGGAAGTACATATAGAGTAAAACCAGCCATCGTTCAAATAGTAATTAACGTTAGTGTTCAGCGTCGGTATAAGTTGTAACTAAATAGTATTTATCCAACTGTATGTTAAACGAGACTTTAATTAAAGTTATGTGTGTTTCAAGCAATTAAAATATCACTTGCTTAACGATGAAGGAAAAACATTGTGAAGAGACCTGCATGTCTCATAGTTTTCCACAATTTCAGCCATTTTTTGTCACTTGCACTATCACTTGCTTAACGATGAAGGAAAGAACATTGTGAAGAGACCTGCATGTCTCAGAGTTCTCCACAATTTCAGCCATTTTTGTATGCAGATCATCGTGTCCAAAACCAGTGAAAACGCCCCACGCACTTAACACCCGCGGAATGTTGCTAGCTCACATTTTTTTTTACAATTTTCCCATTTTATGGTGAACGCTCAAACATTAGAGGTAACATTTTTAATGTCAACTGCTAAATGGTATGAAGTGGCCAACCGTTTGTTCGAGAAACACTTCTAAAATGGAGCGGTTTTTGATGCTTCAATATTAGTCGTGTACACGGTTTCTGTGTGTTCTTAATTCTGTGCCTTCAGTCTATGCAAATGAAACCGCGTGGAACAGCTAGCGATGTATGAATCTTATATCTTATATCTTTAAACGAGCAATTCTTGTATATGTATATATAATTGAAATCTCGGAATCGGCTCCAACGATTTTCATGAAATGTAGTATACAGGTGGTTTCGGGGGAGCTAAATCGATCTAGCTACGATTCATTTATATTGGAATCTCGGAATCATTTATATTGGACATACGACCATTTTTTTAAGTCGATTCATTCGCGGACGAAGTCGCGCAGGTCCGCTATTATAGATTATGGTAGGTACTCAAATGCAACAGTTTCAGGGAATCACCCAACTTCGGGTTTAAAAAGGTGTTGTTCTTGCATTACACGCCACAAACACTCGCATCGCTGACCTACTTTCCTAATTCACGCTAAATTATCGTCCTGCCCTCCCGTTTCCAACTATTCATTAGATCCTTATATTAAGTTGCTGAACAGAAGCGATGGTAGGACTTCGACTTTACTTTCGAGGGGCCCAGTTCAAATCCCACACACTTTTCTAACTTATGTGCGTTTTAAGACTCCTTTATTTATGATACCATACCAGTATTTGTGAAATTAAGCATTGCTCCGTAAAACAGGCAAAAGCAAAAATTGTTTCCAAGCATGCTACCTTAACCTATGATTCAACAGAAAAACTTTTCTTGTCATCATGTCGTGTCATAGAAAATGCAACTTTATCAACTTAGCGTGTATTGTACGATTTGTTTATTAATCGACTGTAATTTCAGCTGTTATATTGTAAATACGCACCCACAAAACCTAGTGTGGGTACCATCGGTAACATGGAATCTGTAAATGTTGTTTTTGATAATAAATATTTTTTCATTTTTTTTTAAGCAATTAAAATATAGTGTGCTTTATCGATGATGAAACTTGCATGCCTGTGAGTTCTCTATAATGTTCTCAAAGATGTGTGAAGTCCTCAAATCCGCACTGGGCCAGCGTGGTGGACTACGGCCTTAAACCCTTCTCATCAGTGGCGTGCACTTCATATATGCACAAATGAACTGCCTACCCCAATTGTATACACCTTGTATAGAAGGAGAATTGTTCAATGCACGCCACTGTTTCCCACAATGTGGGAGGACCCGTGCCCTGTAGTGGGCCGATAATGGGCTGATATGGTGAATGGTGATGATGATGACTTTCAAACCTACTATGCACAGAAAACTTGTTCGAACCCATTAAAAATCCGTTTAATAAAAATTTTGAACGCACAAATAATAGGTGCATACAAAGAAGCGAAAATAGAAAACTCCGAGAAAATGTAAAGAAAAGTCTCACATCGCGTTAAGACTGTTCGTAAACAAAAAGGTGCTAGCTCCATATGTACTCGCTACTCGCATAGTCGGAATAAAGAGTGGAAGGGCATTGTGGTTGGTAGGTACGTGTTCCACGGGCTGCCCTACTTCCCTGATTCCCGCTAAATTGTCACCATACACAGCGGCTTGCGTTGCGGACGGCTTATTGGATCTGTGGATACACATTCTTCTATGATCTATGGTTTATTACTAGATAGCTACGTTTCGCGATTTTACCCGTAGTGAATAAGTCTGTTTTTTATTGCAATTACAACTGTAATTATAACTGTAATAAGAATGAATATAATCTATCATCTATCAAATTTCCAGTTCAATTCTTCCAGTAGGTTTTACGTAAAAGATTTGCGCTGCGTAAGTACAAACAACATTATAACATAACATGTAAACGAAGAAAATAGCAAACACATACACTTTTGCATTTAGGTTTATGATAATATATAATATGATAAGTTATTAATGCGTAATTTTTTTTAAAGAAGGTTATAATTTTGAAGATAAAAAAATAGATACCGTACTAGTATACCAAAAAATCTAAAAGATACTAAATAGCTACGTACAGATGCTATATAATCAAATTTCAGCTGATTTTGTAACATGACAATTCTAATCAGTAAATCAGTAAAAAAAGTGTCTCAATTGAATATTGTTTACAAACATATTTTTAAAAACATCTCTTTTCAGTGAAAAACTGATTAACAAAATAAAAATATTGTAAGAGTAAAACACTTCGCATTTCCGCGAATTCAAAGAAAAGACTTCGTCGTCTGGTCCCGCCATTTCTAAAGTTTAGCGTTCCACATTCAAATTTGAAGTTTTCTCAGTCGCCATTAGTGGAATCGCGAATACGAACACGTCTTCTGTTCGGAAATTTATATTGCAGAAGGTTTATGTTGCAAAGTTTTAATTACAAAAAGTATTAAGCTGTAAAATATTAGGGTATCATAAGAAACTTCGTGGAAACTAAGAGATTTATTAATATAATCAAACACTATGTTCGGCTCATTACTGAACTGATCTTGGAGAAATTTGGCAGAATGTTAGTCGAAATATCCGCTAGACCAAAGAGTAGACGCAATACAAAAACGGTAAACACAATTAAAAATAAAAAAACTATAACCATTTTCAGATCATTACCTAGACCGTGGACCTTAGATGCGGCTAGATCAAGCAAAAACCGGTGCAATTTATATCCATTCCAGTTACTTTATATGACAATCGGTTAGCAATAAATTCGCACGGGCGTTTATTAAATTCATACATTATAACATCAACATAATTATGATTTATAGTAGTTACTTATTGCGTTTTGAAACTCTGCCTTGGGCGATGATGAGTTTTTTGCATCCATTAATATAAATTCAATACCTTGGTAGTTACAAATCAGGGAACTTTACGGTGCTCACCCGTTTTAGAGCACAAATATAGTTTATTATATAAATCATGTGATGGTCGGTACTTCATACTGACAAGACGTTCTTTGTTTTGCTCCGTATTTAAAAGTCATTTTTAGTCGTTAAAAGTGCATATAATCATGTTATTCAGTCATCACAGTATTAATTGTGAACGAGTGATCATAGTTTGAATTGTAAATTCAGTTCCTTCAACTGGACAAAGGAATACGTTACGTGTTTAACATCAGGAGCAGAGCGTCTAACAGTCAAGAATGTATCGCATCAATCAAATATGACAATCGCGCTTGCCTACTGCAATAGTCATTGGCCATTGCGCCTAATACTTCATTTAATAATCGACTGTTTGGTAAGGATGTGCACTCTCTTATATATCGGCTAAATAATCGTAATATATTTAATTAGGCTTATAGTTCAATTAATAATTTAATTAGTATTTCAAACTACGCTTCAATCATCAACTGGAAAATACCAGCTGTATTTTGGTGGGCGGTATGTACGCTCCGCGTATATATTCAACTTTTATCAATAATTCAAATTAATTTCACTCTTTTCGTATACTATCGTTCTCATTTGCAATCTGGTCTAGCCAATGGCAGAGCTCGCTTTCCGAGCCTACGGTTGTACACGAATGCTCATTGGAAAATTACTAGAATTTGATCTTTTATTATTCCCGCTATCGTGGTAGACAACATAATTCAAGTTATTTCGCCCCTGTGAAGTTGTTGTGCAGCGTGTGAGTGGAGTGTGGATCCAAATCTTCATTCTTGTGTGCCGTGCCGTGCCGTGCCGTGCCGTGCCGTTCCGTGCCGTGCCGTGCCGTGCCGTGCCGTGCCGTGCCGTTCCGTGCCGTGCCGTGCCGTGCCGTGCTGTGATATGCTATACTGTCGCCCTTTGCAGTTACGATTGCATAAAAGGGCTAATTTATAGTGGAATAAAGAAAAGTTTAGTAAATAATATAGTTGTCACCACCGCTCCTCGTCGTGGACGTCGTACGAGACGACTAAGCGAATATAATGGAGAACGGCCAACAACGTCCTTTAAAATTAGGCCAACAACGTCCTTTATATCCGTAATTCCAGAACGTTTCTAAATCGAATCGAATCTAATCTGCCATTGTTTAGTGCGGCTAATTGAGACGTCGGGTTTCGCTTGAAATATCGATATTTCATTTTATACATACGCGTTTCATCGCCCACGTATCTACCTACTTACGTATCGCAATCAGAACATTTAAACCTTACGGTATAATAAGAACAATGTACCTACCAGCTGCGTCGCTATTCCCGTACTGTAAAGTAGTACCTAAGATAAAGAATTTGATGATTAGAGACAGTTAGATAGTTTTTTTTGTTTTATTTTAAATGAATAAATAAATATACTACGACAATAAACACATCGCCATCTAGCCCCAATGTAAGCGTAGCTTGTGTTATGGGTACTAATATAGTCGATGATTTTTTTTTTTTTAAATATACATAAATACTTAAAATATACAGATAAACACCCAGACACTGAAAATAATCCATGTGAATCGAACCCACGGCCTTGGACTCAGCCAACCGCCTGTCATGAAGTTAGTTGAAGTTAACTAAATGATTTGCCATTTGTAAGTTGGTTAAATCTTTAGCCGACAACAACAATTCTAACGCGATGTCAACATTATATGTACCTCCAAGTGTAGCTAAAAACTCTATTAAAAATAAAAAATAAAACATTAATTTTCTTAATGATTGAAATAATTTTTTAATTAATTGATATAATTTATCATTAATTTTAATGTTAAAGACAACGGTATTTATCGGGAGGTACATGGAAAGTTGCTAAAAATAAATAAACAATATAGCATCGTATCCGTTACGTGTTTCATAAACACTATAGATATGGATTTTTTTATTTTTTTTCATTTATGTATATTTTGTTAATTTAGTTATTTGAATGTAGCTTTATAATAATTTAACACCACCTATTTGTTCTCCCTCTTGTTATCCTAATCCTAAGGTTGCCTGGCAGGGATCCATTTTAAGCGATAAGGCCGCCTTTTGTATTCTACTCCAGTTTTTGTGTTTCTCTCTATTCGTCCTTTATTTTCCTAACTGTGTAGTTGTGTACAAATAAAGAGTTTAAATAATAAATAAATAGGCGTAGTAGGTATTTAGTAGGTTTTGGGGCGTAATTGTAACGTATCTAATAGGTTATAGGCGGTCTATATTGCGGTCGGTCTGACCATCGCAGTTATGTAGGTACTTACATTCTGCTTGACTCAGATATTATAGAGAACAATCTCATGCAAGAAAAATATTGAATGAAAGTATAAGTACAAATTAAAAAAAAATTGTCGACCCTTAATATTATTAATGACAATACATTACATATGAACGTGCTAGTGTGTGCGTGTGAATTATAATGTTAATATTATCCAGATCCTTACTCTTCAATCTGTTGCCATAGACTTGAAAACGTTGGCTCCGGAGCGAGTTATTTTTCGTAGCAATAATTGATCCATCTTATAAACAGAGACATTTCGTAGGGGCATGTACTACAGTGTCACCATGTGTCCATAGACCATGCGAGTTAAACCTCATGTGCCTGTTATTAAACCGGCAACAACGGCCTTCAGGCCGGAACACGGCACTGCTGGCAGCAGAAATCCTTCTCCGGACGAGCTCTGTCACAAAAACTACTACTACTGCTAGATTTAAGAGTCCTAAATGAGTGGCTTGTAATATACAGAGGAAGAAAAGAAAGGTAAGATAAATGATCTAGTTCCCACTCCCCTTATTACCATCGAATCGCAAGGAACCGTCAGGATCTGCACCCCTACGTGCTTGATATACCATGGACGCGTACGATGCGTTATACGTCCTTTTTTCTGATTCTGAAATGCCCTTCCAGCTTCCATTTCCCCCAGTACCTATAATATGAGTACCGTCAAATCAAGAGTGAATAGGCATCTTCTAGGCAAGCGCGCTCTACCTTAGAATGCATCATCACTTACCATCAGGTGTGATTGCAGTCAAGCGCTCGTCTATTTACATAAAACAAAATGATCCAAATAATTAATTAATAATTTTGGAAATGAATAGATGATTTAGTGTGCGCAAGCACTTTGCAGTTTATACAGCATTTCGCAATCCGGAGTAAACTGCTTCGATATTGGTTCTGGCTCATTATTGATAAGTGCAGGTTTCGGGTGTTGCTGCCTTCAGGGCTGTACTTACCTAGATAGGGTTGTCACTCTATCTCAAATAAAAAAAACTGGTTCTCTTGTTACACTTCGCTTTTATTAGACTTTTCTTACTACCATTTATTGTATTATGCCATGTGGTGACGGCAATCGTGATTATCTACAAAAGAATCCGTGAGGCTATATGTCTAACTTTTATTGGTACGGGAGCTAGCAACGTCTGAAAAGTAAGAATTTTAGGTCAGCTGATTTTGTGATATTTCGTCCTTCTTGCACTTTCGGTTAGAGTCTGGGCTATCTGGCTATCTCACCGTTCATTAGTGCGCATCCTACCTGTCCAATAATTCTGGATTTTAAAAACATTTTAGAAGGCGTAATTTTGATTTTTTTTGTTTTTAAATAAGTCTACCTGACATACTTTTTTTATTGCCAGACATTTTCGACAATGCTAACTATGTGCCATACGCGATTTTTTTTTTTTTTATAATAATTTCAAAGTATTTTATAATGTCTGTAATTTTAATATTATGATATTTAAAGATAAGAAAAACTTAAAATAAATTTTCCAGACATTAATTCGATTGTTAAGTCTTGAATTAAAATGAAAAAGTATTGCAGTATAATGCTAGTAGTCCGAGAGAGACAGATGCAGAATAACTTCTTCTGCTTCTTGGGACCTTTCGTTGTCTTCTAAAACTCTATCATCTGCAACAGAAAAAAATAATCAGTGTAATTCTTATTGTTCGATATAAAACATTTTAGTTATTATTGATAAATATTCCATTTCACACTTACTTTGAACAATAATATCTGCAACTGAGGATGGTAATTGATCTCTCAAAAACCAGACAAAATCATATTTCTCACCGTTAATGGTCCAACCGAAAGCCATTGGAGATAAAGATGTTGGATGTTTTGAGTGAGCATTTCTCCAAATTTTCGTCACGTAACGAATTGCAATTCCGCTTTACAGGGTGGCAAACTGGATGAGTGAAAGTTTCGAAGTTCTCATCTGATTTTTTAGACTTACTTACTTACGTACTTGAAAATAAATGAAATCGAACATCATCAACATTGGAACAATTTTTTTATGTTTTTTTTTATTATGAATTTACTGTATTCTTATATGCCGACACCACACCGCAGAATGAGTTTGATACCCAGATAAAATTCGGTAAAAAAACAAATAGTAGAAAATCGACAACCCTGTTTATTACCCTCTTGTAATAAGTGACTCTATAACGTAGTTATAGATAAACTATGAGCCGGACCTGTACATTGTAAATACTAGTTGACGTAATATTAAGCCAGGAACACATTGACAACACGCAAAGTGCACATCATAGATGCATAAAACACTGCCTGTTTTAAATCATTGAGAAAAATTCAGTTTTCCTTATCCTAAGGTTGCCTGGCACTAGTGGCGTGCACAGGGTTTTTGACCAGGGTATGCATAAAGCAGGTACATGGCATAAAATGTGAAAATTCCCCTCTAATACGAGTTATATAAAATAATTTGGGTATGCAGTGTTTTTATGCATGTATGAAGTGAGCGATAAGGCCGCCTTTACTACATTCCTTAAGTATAATGTAATGTAATGATCTAATGATTTTTTATTTTTTATTTTTGAATGTTTAACTTACCTAGTGCTTACTATGCTGGTAAAAACCGTGAAGAATGGAGATCAATGATCTAACGTACTGGAACACTAAAGTGGCGATCACGACCCTCTTTACCAAGACTGACTGAGAAGATTTTATTTTTTAGTTCATTTATTCACTTCATAAAAATAAACATGCCATGATTGTGATACACTAGTCCCACAAAAACAGTTGTTTTTACCATGCAGTATGCTATTTGGTAGGAAATAATATTTTAGTACATTAATTTATTTGACTTAACTCGCATGTACCTAATCAACATAATTCACAGCCAACTAATATCCCACTGTTGGGCACAGTTCTCCATCATTGTGGGGGCTTTTAAAGCAGAGGCTCACCATGCTGCGTGAATGCTGGTTGGCGGGATTTTTGACGTTTATCTTCACACAAGGTGGATCTACACGATCAGATTCTTCACTCTCAGCGGTTACGGGTATGTTTAAAAAAAATGATGTATATAAATTTAATGGGGTGTCGTATATTTATGAAGCGTGTTCCATATATGCCCATGACATAAGGGCGTTGAACTAATAAGGTATCAATTGATCAAGGAATCGAGATGTAGCGAAGAACGGTTAAACTTGAAATGTAGCACCTTCATTTTGTATACAGGTTTGATGATGGTTTAAAGTTGCTGAGGCAAATGACTTGAAGTGCTAAATAGGAAGTAATAATCGTCGTACAATGTCTTACAATGTTTTAAGTAGGTATATTGTCTAATATATAATAAAACGTGATTGCGTTAACGTTTAACTAATATTTAATAAAACGTACTTGCGGTAACGTATAACACACTTGTTGCGTAAAGGCCGCTCTAACAGTATATTTAAACAACACAGCGTTTGTGTTTGCCGCACTCGCAGAACGCCGGAAAAACACGCCCAGCGTGTTCGGCCGCATCCTTGTAGGTACATTTATTTTAACACGCCTAGCGTGTTCGAGCCGCACACGCGTTACGTAGTTTTAAAACACAAACGTTGTGTTTTCAGCAGTCAACGACGACACGTTGACTGCTGCCTAACATTAACAAATACGGTACACGAGTGCGGCAGGATTACACGCTAGGCGTGTTTTCAGCACTGGTGAAGCGTATTCGAAACAGGCGCTACGAGCATGCGGCCCCACACGCCTGGCGTGTTTAAACTTATCGCGACAGCTATGCGGCCTTTACGCAACAGGTGTGTTATTACATCACTCGTATTTCCTCATTTATTTATTGAACAACATGAAAACCCAACACTTGTCGAATTTTAATAGCAATTTGTATTTTTTTGTTGGATAAAATAGAATAAAACTTTAATGTAGTCAACACAGATTTTCTTTTTTTCAAAATTAATCATTTTCTAAAGAGCTTTAAATATAGTGGCTTTACATCTGGTAGGTACACTATTTTACTATATTCAAAATCGCGGCAACGTCAACCTGTGTGTAACTTGTGAATGTCATTTAGGAATCATGATAAATAAATAAGTAAAAAAACAGTATTAAATACCTACTTACATACGAATGCGGATTGCCGACAAAGAAGCAAATTTTAAAATAATATGCATTTTAAATATAATAATCCTTCCAGTAAATATACAGAACCATTGTTAAATTTACTTTTAAATTCGAAACAATAGTAACTCATTCCTGAGTAGTTTATTGGTACCGCTGGCCGCACCGATAACGTTTATTTAAGAAGATAAGAAAAAATAAGGATGCGGATGCATCGTTTTGTAATTCTGTCGGTATAATGGAATGCAAACCGATATTTATAAAATAAATTATTGACGATACCGATACCAATGAAAATAGTGCAGGCGAACTCAGGCGTACAAATATTAAAAAATATACAAATAGACGTCAAACTTATGTTGCGGATACCTTTATTGCAGAAAAACATTGTAGAGTATGCTAAAATATAGGACGACGATCCTATATCGATATCAATATCTATTTCGCGTCCCTATAAAATATTTTAAAACAATGCAATTATCTAGGTGGGTATTATTTAGTGATCGATGGTATTATACTATTGTTGCAAATATTTGGTCGAAAACATGTTTTTTATATGAACTTGTTAGTTATACGTGTGATGGTCGATTCTCTCGATGGCATGGGAATTATTAAGAAAAACACTCATGTATAATGATTAGATAACTAACAAAACAACGAATTTTAAGTAGGTATACTGTCTAATATATAATAAAACGTAATTGCGTTAACGTTTAACTAATATTTAATAAAACGTACTTGCGGTAACGTATAACACACTTGTTGCGTAAAGGCCGCTCTAACAGTATATTTCAACAACACAGCGTTTGTGTTTGCCGCACTCGCAGAACGCCGAAAAAACACGCCCAGCGTGTTCGGCCGCATCCTTGTAGGTACATTTATTTTAACACGCCTAGCGTGTTCGAGCCGCACACGCGTTACGTAGTTATCAAACACAAACGTTGTGTTTTCAGCAGCCAACGTGTTAAGAGTTTGGAACATCGTCGCAAGGTTGCCTGCCTTTCGGTATTCTATAGGATATATTTCGGAGAGTGTGCTCAAGAACTATTTGATCTAGTCTAGATCTAGAGGGGGGACCTCGCCTTTTTAACATCGAACCGCGAGGCACCGTAAGAATCTGCATCCCTAAGTGGTCGAGATACCGCGGACGCGTAAAAAGCGCTTGCCATCTTCGTTTCTGATCCGCATCGCTAGGATCTGGAATGCTCTTCCAGCTTCCATTTTCCCCAGTGCCTACAATATGAGTACCTTCAAATCAAGAGTGAATAGGCATCTTCTAGGCAAGCGCGCTCCACCTTAGGCTGCATCATAGCTTACCATCAGGTGTGATTGCAGTCCAGCGCTCGTCTATAAATATAAAAAAAGTCTGCTCACAAGTAGTGAAGTAGGTAAATGATAACCGAAATCAAGGCTAAACTGCCAACGACCTGACTCCAGGTTGGTACCAAAAATACAACTTAACAGAAAATAGACAATACCTCACCTACCTTGGCCCAACCAGAGTTCCGAACCACGGACCATGTAATCCCTAGTTGAACATGCTAACAACTTGACCAGGGGTTCCCAACCTTATTTAAGCATGCAGCGGTGCACTTACTAGTTAAGAAATTGGTCACGGCCCCCGCGCCCTAACCTAGCAAGTTAAAATAGATAGGCAAGTACCTACTTCTTAGTTAGGCAGATAGGCGTAAAATAAAACATCATCATTATGAAACTAATTAAACAATAATGTATAATGAATAAAACTATATCTAACCCCGACAATACCATGGCTACGCTGGGTGATCTCCATACAACTTTTCAAAGTGTGGGGACAAGCCGTGACTCCGCTGCAAAAGGACTATCAAATAATATTATTTCTTGATATTTTCGAAGTACATGGCTCACCTCTTTACTTTCTCTCGGCGGTTAGGTTGGGAACCCTTCACTAGACCAACGTGGCAGTTAAATACGTCATCGTCATCATCATATCAACCGGTAAACGTCTAACTGCTGGATATAGGTCATTTGTAGGAAGTTCCAAATTCCACGGTTTTGTGCCGCTTGGATCCAGCAGCTACCTGCGAGGCGCAGGGAAAATACAGATAATATAAATTCCAAATGCACAGCGCTCACCGTTGCACCAAGGGGGTCGTTAAAATATGTTAAGTGTTAGGTAATAGGTATAAATAAAAAACACATCTATTTAAATGTATTTAAGTGTATTAGCAACGTTGGTACATGAGATTACTGGATAATACTGTCGTGGAATATCATCGAGACGAACAATTCGTCCACCAATAACAATCGAGTGTCCGAATGAGTACAAAACGTATAGTCGTCAATAAAAACGTGCACGCCCTAAATGCTTACATTACAATATTCAATACTTCAATACAACTCCCATTTACGCCCCTATTCTATAAATTCAATAACTGAGTAAAAGCACGGGCACAAATACTACGCGCCACCCCAAGCCACGCAACACCACAAGTGTGAAGACAAATCAAATCATAGTATTATATATGACTAGACACACGTTAGGTACTAACACTTACACAACGTATTTCTAGTCCAATAAAATACTAAGACTTTGAGTCAACACGGAGAAAATCGCGTGAGGTGACATGTTAGCTGTGTGTAACCGGCTTAATTTCCAGGGTTTGAAAATTTTGTCGATTCAGGCGTAGCCAAAACCATACCATATGTTTACTTAATTCACAAAAATGTAATAGATTTTTAATCAAAACAAATAATTTTAAAAACCTTGAGTATTTTTACCTACTTGGATAAGTAGGTTGTGTATGGTTGTGTTTTCCATGTGAAATATGTGATGCAGTGGAACAGACCGGCTGTTGTGGCGGCGACGCAGTGGGCTTAAAATAAAGACAGTTTATTTCCTTTAGTAAACCATCCTTTTATACATAGCGAAGTAATTTCAATGTTTCTTTTACTGTGCGCTGTGTGTGTATCTGCTACAATCGTAACCACTCTTGTGTTTATGTATACCCGGCTTATCAAATGCGAGTTCAACCTTTTAGTAAATCAATTAAGTTAACAAGAACTGTATTACAAATTATTATTTAAAGGACAATATTTATTATTTAGTTTAGTTACGACTGAATCGTGGTTATGCTTATTTATTACACAAATCCTAAACAGTATCATAATACTTAATTATATAGAATTAAATAATTATTATACCTATTAATTAATATGGCCATCTTTGAATTTCTCCGGTTAAATAATTAAATATGATTAATATTATCGAAAAAAACAAATCTTTATAAACAAAGCAATAATTATTATGAACACAAGCAAAATTACGTTACGATAATAATATTGTGAATTTTTTCTTTCGTTTAATACAATAAAAATTAGTTATTTCAAACCCTGGTAATTTTAATTTATATTTAGTTCACTACTGGTAAATATATAAAATGTGAGCATTCATACAGATAGGATTTTTATATAATTAAATACTCGACTAGTACAAGATTTTTTTTTTAAATTATTTGAAACGTCAACTTTCCATACAAATTCGTACGTTACATTCATACGTTCGGAATCACGTGTTACAAACTTGCAATATCGCTAGATAATTTTAACTATCCAATTATATACTATAAAAAGTTACTAACAACGTCTAATACCCGATAGCGTAAAAAATGAGTAAAATAAAAAAAAAAAAAAAAGTTAAAAAAACAATGGAAGCCTTATAACTTTAATACGGACTTATATGAATAATTTTAGTCGCCTTTTGCTTCGGACGACTCTAAAAGATAAATAAAATATTTGCGGTAGTCTTTTCAAACAAATCCTTACATTTGAATTAGCAGTCAATAAAGTTACAATAATATACACTATTTTATATTATACCTATAAACAATAGGCCTTTTGTTCTTTAAATAAAAACAACTTAAATGAAAATTCATAAATATGCAAAGTAAAAGGTAAAATAAGGGAAAATAAAAAGAAAACAAAACCAAATAAAAATCATTCTTTAATATTCGGTGTGTATAATATAATTTTCTTTATGTTAGAATGAATATTATTTCCTATTAAAATCTACTTACAACTTGACATAAGACAAACTATTTAAATACAGCTAATTAATGTCGCAACGACAAAATGAATAATTGATTACTCGTTAAATAAAATTTCATCGATAAAACTTTTAAATAAAATATAAATAAATCGAGTATTACTGTTCCAACAACTCTTAATATAGTCTGTGGTGTGACCACAGACAATAATATAATTATTTAAATTGTGGTGTAACACGAAGATAGTGTAGTAATAACTTAAAAACTACTTAATACCTTCAAGAGATCTTGTGGGTATCGCGACAGCACTGAAAGTTTTTTATGTATAATTTGTAATTATGTAAAAGACAATAAATTGTAAGTTCGCTATATAGTTTAATGACGTTTGTAAACTGCACATAAAAAACAAATTACGTAGTAACTTTGTAATAGCGAATCTATTTTTTTTTAAATATTACAAAGTTATTTAACATTTACCGCAACATATTTTTTAAAATTTGTGATAATATTAATTTGGGTTTTAACCATTGGTCAGTAAGGCAAATAAGCTATAAAAATAACTGTTATATCTAAAGCAATAACTTCAAAGTTACATCGTCATTAGACGACCTGTCTGGAACGCATTTTTAAAAAGGTTTATTTATGTAATATTCTCAAAAGAAAAAGATACAAGCCTCGCCCAGCTGTTCCTATGTGTGCGGGCGGAAAATACAAGCAATACAAGTTGAACTGAAAAAAGTCCAGTGCTGTCGATGGAAGATTGATAAACGATATACACAGCAAAATAATGAGTAAATTGCTATTAAACAATACTTAGAGAGTGTTAGGTAAATATTTGATGTTAAATTATAATACAATAATTAAATTATATAATATCAAGTTAATCGATACCCCTAATAATGCCTACCATACAAATTGAAACCATAAATAGAAAAATATCATAAACATTAAATAATTAAAAAAAAAAATTGAACTCTCCTCTTAAATCTAAGCCGAAATATTTGCAATCTGTGGATATTTCTCTTTCCAACCAAAAAAAAAGGTTCGCTTCATAGAAGCGACGTCGCCCTGGCAAGCAATATTTTATTGAAAAATCTGTTTTTCACAATCGCTAAATTGTTTATAATAAAATATCATACAAAACTTACATACACGTCGTCATGATCATACAACATAGATTACGCTTTAACTTCAAAAAAGCATGAACACATACTGTTTTTCACACAATTTATACGTAACAATACAGAGCTGTTAATACCTCAAACGTCAAAGAGGACCCAACAAAGACAGTAATGATACTGACTTATATTACAAACGCAGAAATTGCTGTCTCTATACAAATGACCGCTTAAACATTGTCACATTTAAAATTTAATATATACGAGTGTCGGTGACTAAAATTTCGTAATTCTAATTTCCTTGGACACTTGTTATACAGCATCAAAATGACGTCAGTCTATTGGAGACAAATCAAAATGACAGCATTTGATCCTCTGTCCCGTGGCATATGAATAAAATGAAATGAAAAATCATCATCTTCAGGCTAATAATGTCCCACTGCTGGGCAAAAGCCTCAGTCCTCATAGGGGGAGAGAAATTTGAGATTAGCTGCTCTAATACGGATGAGTGAACTCTAACTTTTACATGTTAGTTATAACAACGCTTACAGCTTTACACATTTACTCTCCAAGGCAGAACTGAACAGAAAAAGCCAGTACTTACCTGACATTTTTTTCCCTTTGGCAATTATTTAAGTCACTAAATCAACGAGGCCACTTTCATGAGCCTAAGACTATATTCAGGAATAGCAACACTTTAAGGATATTTAGAATTCTAGAATTTACATTTCCCATTAAAATTCCTATCTTACACAGGCTTCCTCTTTTTTTCAGGAGAAAGTGATTAAGAGCATATAGGGTATTGGTGGGCTACTGAGGTAATAGCATCTCGCTTAAATTCTGTGTTCGTGTCTTTTTAGTTTCTGTGTAGGCCCTGCTATATGTGCATGACGTCACTTAAATCATATAATGCACTGGATGAGGGTAGTTTTGTACCAGGTTACTCAGTCAATCACCTTCGCGTCGCGGACGTTTGGAAATGCATTATTGTGCATAAAATACATCGAAATAGAACATCACAAAAACCCTTACTCTAACCGCTTATATCTTTAAATACATTATATTATGGACCGAGAGCTGGTGGGAAATTTTGAGCATGCATTTGATAAAACCTAAAATAGTTTGTTCTCAAAACTCTTCTTCACAGAGCATGGAAATTTACTGTCACTGTCAGCCTGTTTGTATTGCATTCACGATTTATATTTTTAGTCCTAATTTATTATCACATTAAAAACAGTTCCTGATAAAATTTAAAATTTTAATACTTCAGATTTGTTCTTTAGTGTAACGACAGGCTATTTAAGAGCGGTACGAACTACAAGGCTGGCAGATCTGTAGTGTATTATTCAGTTTCGAAAATACTGCGATTTGTATACCTATTATTAAATAATAGCAAATTTTAACGCGAGTGAGTTTTTATTGCGGACAATCTATAAAACCGACGTATAGGTATCAAATAGCTATCAAAGTTAAGGTTTTTGATAACTACCTCCTCAAAATTTTACACCCACTCTCCGGCTATCAGGTTCGATTATGATAAATAAATAGCTACAACACTAAAAAAAAATATAATAAAAAAACGGAGGGAAACCGCCTACCAAATTTCTAAACTAAAGCTGCCAACTTCACAATCGCGTTTAATGTTATTAATTCTTTGTTTGAGAGATCATGACCGATCCGTAGGCAAATATTAAAAACTATACTGTACTTTTTTTTAATAAGATATATTAAAAGTTCAACAAAAAGAGATAATAAATATGAACCAAACATGACGTTATTTACTTTGAAAATAACAATGTCTTTGGAGACAATAAATATCTGTGTTTTCTTATTCAAAGTTAAGAAACATTCATTACGTCTTTTTGTTGATCTTTCTTTAAATCGTCCGCTTCATATTTCTCTTTCGTGACACTATTTTTGAAAAGTTCTCTTACATAATATCGATTCATTTGAATACTCATCAAAAATCTATTCACAAAAAATATGAAGATTAGTTTACTCATTGCAAATGTCTGTGTGATCGTTTTTACAAATGCATATGTTTTCTATAGCATATCGTTTAATTATAAAAACTGGGACACTAAAATTAAATAGTTTCCAACAATAACATGATTGTATATATTGAAAATAATATAATTTTAGAATCAAACTCTTTTTCAATAACATTGAGTTAGAATTAGTTTAATAAAACTAGTTAAGAAGTTCTCTTAAAATAATTTAATTTCAAAGTACAGTTGACTAATAAAAAGCATTCTGTCACGCTGACAATATTTTATTAAACTACTTGACAAGTGACAGCCATTTTAACTGAAAAGGAAAAGAAGACTGTTCCATAGTAATTACATTGAAGAACCGACCACACACAATGCAATGAAATTCAACAAATGACAGTGCGTATCTACAAACGGAAATGTTAAAGCTTACAAATACAATCCAATAATGCTCTTAAGGCTATATAAAAGACGGATATTCCTTAAGTATATAAGAGGACAATAGACACCTATATTACATTATTCAAAGGTTCTGGAATGAATACAAAATATTACAAAAACTTCATATCGCATTATCATCTATTAGCCCCCCCACTCGTAATATTAACGAGTCTTAGATAATAGTTGGGCTAAGTGTCTACTGTATACAATATAAATAATAACAATATTCAAATCCTGAATATTATAAAGTTAGTACATTATGGTTAAGATACGATGACCGTTCATTATTACCTATGCCATATTTATAGCAAAAAGGTTGAGTCAGCAACAAAGATCACTTAAACTTTAGTCAATGCTTTTCTCTTTGATAGTATTCACTAATGCTAAATCGCTACTCTATATGGTCAGAACGAGGGACTCTATTAAGATAATTAATAGCACGAGCGTAAGCGATGTTATTTTTAGCAACCTCTCACAAAAGTTACATTGACAAAGTCCTTCGAAACGCGAATATCAAATTTTACATACATCATAGTGTATGCATATATTATTGTGCGTTAAAAAAAAAGCATACAAAATCACCAACGATACAACCGCGAACGTTGATAACACGGATAACTTTTTAAACGTAGGTATATCTAATATTTAAATGTGTCGCTGACTGTACCTAATGGTGAAAAACGAACATCCAAATTCCATAAATTTTATGAGCCTCAATGATAATATGTACTAAAAATACAAAAATTCAATACACAACACCTACGGGAATCCCCTTCTCGAAATAGTTTAATAGTAAAATGGCACAACTATGTACAGGGGGAATTGACTCGATCGTGTATGAACATAAGTTGATACTTGTAAGGCGAAACACATATGAAAAAAATCACAAAACAACTACTTACGTGTTCTTTGACTATCGTAGTGTTCTTTATCAATTTGTAAGCATGAAATCATTCAATCAGGCAATCTTCAAATTACTTTACTAGATGGCACCACAAGATCCTACATCGCGCTAATGAACTTTTAACAAATGAGCGTTATTTATATAAATTCCAAAGATGAAAAGTCGGAAAAAAGTTATCGAGTCAACCGGGGAAACTACAGCTGGCAGATAACTTGAAAACAGAATTATTTAATTTGACCATACAGTGGGTCGACGCTGCCAGCATCTTGGTTTATATTCAATTAGGTTTTATTTTGGAAAATAGGATTGTTTTTCTTCATAATACGAATTTTTAACCAAGTTGGGCGATTCTTTCATTGGATATTTTACGAAAAATGATCATCATCATATCATCGCCGTACCGGCCCACTACAGGTATTTCACCACACTGTCCCAGTGCGGTTTGACTCCACACGCCTTTGAGAACATTATGAACTCTGAGACATGCACGATGTTTTCCTTCACCTCAAGTAATATTTTAATTTCTTAAAACGCACATAACTTGGAAAAGTTAGAGGTGCTGGGATTCGTACTCGGCCCCACGGAAGGGAATTCGAAGTCCCACCCACTGGGCTATCACCGCTTCTTACTGCGCTTTTATCTATTTGGTCCTACGAAATGTTACGTTAATAATTCTTCAGATTTATTATTTTGAATATGATTAGCTTAATTGACAAAGAACAGCATAACTGTCACCGTTAGCTTATTATTGATACGTTATTCGCCTTTATATGAATTTTAGGTTAGCACTAAAAATAAATAAATTAAATTAAATTGATCGCAATAAATATTGATTACATTAGCTTGAAAATAACCAAATCCATAACTTGAATATATTAGCAAAACTTTAGCAACCGAAATCGACTTTTGATTTCTTGTACATAAATATTACTGTTATTTATAGTCATAAAACATCTCACTTAGTCTAAACTCAATTAAGAAGTAGAAAATGCGAAAGAACCGTGATTTAAAAAACCTCAGTACGTAAATGAATCAAAATAATGACTTAATAATTTTAATGATTTTTGTAAACCTTACATTTAATATTGTTTATGGATACTTCACATCTAGAGCTATATAGAAGAACTTTCGTAACTTTCGACCTTTACTGCTTTATAATAAAGTACAAAATGCCATACACTGTCCAAATACGTTTAAACATCTATGAATTCAGACCAACCCGAATTAGAAAATAGAATAATATCAAAAAAAAAGCCCAAACTTACTACAGCAAATATTCATTCATAAATTCCCCAAAAAAATAAACGCAATAAAAAAGCTAAATCAAAACCTTGTTATTCTCGTAATATCACGGACAAATCACAATACATGTTTATTTGGGTACCCTAAAATGAAAATAAAGATTGTTCATAGACAATAAAAAAAAATCGAAACGCTTGGTCCATAGACACGAACTGTAAAAAATACCGGTTTTATTTCCTAAGTCAGTCCTGCGGGCCTAGACAAGGTTCGGAAACAGCATATTTCTTTCAAACGCTAACGGAAATAGATTTAATTTGTATTGATTGTAAGCAGTGTAAAACCGATAATCAACTACAATTTACCAATTTACGTGCTATAAGATAAGACGCTTTCAAATTATTTTTGAAGTTATCTTCTTTTGGTGCGTTTGGGAAAAAATGATGAGCATAAATTTGTACGATACGCGCGCACTCCGTCACAAAAAACCGACACCTTGAAGTTAGCTATAAGGTGTACACTTTCAACTGTCAAAGCCTGCGGGCTCATTCCGGTGATTTAATCGATTTATTATACGGAAATACCAAATTTTCAAGATATTCAATTAGCGTTTATAGAAAAAATAAGCTTTTCTTGTCCAGACCCTCTGTTGAGTGTAGATATAGTACATAAAGTACTCAGTAGCCCGTTTTAAGTTTTCAAGACAACAAATGTACGTTTTCACACAATATGACAGATTTGCTAGAATGTCATATATTACAATATTATTGACAACACGTTTAACCAATATAGAAAATTGTCCATAATATTGAAGGGTGTGCGGAGCCTTTGTTTACATGAAACTTGGGAGACCTGTCTTATGAAGTATGTAGCTTCAAAACCCGTACTGTAAGTTTTTAAGTTAGCAAACGTGTCAACCAGTATTACAAAACTATCGATAGTTTGACTATAGATGACCTTGAAAACTATTCTGGGTATCGATAATATCGATAACGCTTTTCGAGCAATAACATTTTAAATGATAGTATCGATAGTCGACACTAGGCAATACAATCGATAGTAGACACTGTGGATACTATTTGTTTTGACTTTACTATAGATAGACTATCGAATTTGAACTATCAGTATGCAGCATTAGGGAAAGATAGATTTACGCTGAAGCCATTGGTTTTTTTTGTTTACCTGAAAAATTATATTAATGGTTGAGACTGACTGTCCCACAGAACTTACTCACTCACTCACTCAGGACTCTTACTTGCTATGATAATGCAAACAACGCAACGCGATTTGAGTGAATTCAAATCAAAAAGGTTTTTTCAATCGGTGAAAATACCACAGAAAATCTTATACCACGTGGCATTAAGTGTCTGTAGAAATTTCTGAATTTGAAATTCTGGTTTAATGAAACGCACCAGTTTGATTTGAATCTACACGCGTTCCGTCGCGTTGGATCAATTTTTGTAATTTAAAAATGTTACCGCCATTAGAGTTCAGATCTTAGGCTTGGTTTAAACGGATTATTGGCTTTAGCGGCTGCTTGGTGGCGGCATCTGTGCTTGAACACCCTGAAGATTCATAGGCCGTCCGTTGGGGTTGCCCATGCCAAGGCCATCAGCGTAGTTTACGTCCATCGCTGGCATATCATCGTTCTGGAACATATATATTTATTTATACACATATATTATTATTATTAACACAGTGACTTTTATTATTACCACTCTCGGAGACGAAATTTTTGCACGGCAACAGGAGCTAGAAGAAGTTCATGCCAGTTTGACATTTGTTATTTGCGTGCGCCAATGTTCGGAGAGTGGATAAAATCGTGAAAGGGGATAAACCTTTTGTCCATTCCCCGTAAAGAAAATGTCTCCTGCCAATTCTAGTCGTGCTGGATTGGTATATATCACTTTGTTTTTTGTCTCCAATTGAGTGACGCCATTTTGGCGCTGTATGTTGTGAAGCTAAACCAGGAACTAAAATCTAAATTACTAATCATCATAATCCAGTGATAATAACCGGGACCGATGGCTTAACTTTCCAAGGCAAGGGGGTTGACACCACAAATTTCCTAACTTCGGGCTCTTACTAAAAAATATTTTACAGAAAATACAACAATACCTAACAATTACTGGCCGACCGCGGATTCGAACCCAGGACCTTGTGATCCTTAGCTGAACAATATAACAACTAGATTAACGAAGCATTTCTAATAATACTATCATATTAGTTCCAGAGACACTCCCATGTCGCATTTGGCGCTTCAAATGGGGAAAACATTTAAGCTGTCATTTTGTTCATAATAGAAGTCAGTGTATGTACACATAAAATTTTATACTTAATTTAAATAAAATCTAGCGCATACCTATACAATAATGCTCCTGTATTTATATTCTATACATTGCAAAGAGATGGGAGAATTTATAGCAAAGTATAGATGAAACATAAATGTAGCCCAAACCTGCATTAGAGCTTACTTTAAAGAACAATATTTTTTCAATAGCAAAAGAAAGTTTCCAACTAGGCGAGATCTTTACAATTAATTGGAGCAAAAAAAACATATCTCTTCCGGGTCGGGTTGGTTACAAAATATAAACTAATATTTTATAGACCATTGGTTGCCTGAGAAAAAAATATCCCAGAGACTAGACGGTGAAATAGTAGTAGAAAAACAAAATACAAATTTTTATCACCAAAACATTCTGTGTGGGTGTGCAGTTAAAATTTTATTCTATATCACATTAAAATTTAATTTTTGTTTAATTACTAGATTATCTTATGATTCAAAAGATTATGTGCGGGAGTGTAGTTAAACATTATTTATTTACATTAAACTTTGATTTTTATCAGATTATTACATTACAAGCTGGTGCCTGCGTGCTTGGTACACGGTTACAACGGTGTTTTACAAATTGATCTGTTTTTCTGGGCTAAAAAGTAACCTGTTACTCTGCGTCCAACTAACTCTATGCCTAAAAATCAAGGTGATTAGTCGCTTAGTAAGGACGCTAATGGATAACAAACAAATAAACAAACAACCAAACTTTCTCATTTATAATATTAGTTAAAGTTAGGTCTTACCTCGCGATGGCGTCGTATGGTGCGATCTTCATAGCGAGTGCCACCCGTAGAGGCCATGGGGCGACTCAGTGTACTGTTGGCTGCCGACGGTGAATGCGGAGCTCCTCCCGACATGGGTGTCCCTTGACCTAAAGCCCCATGCCACCACAATCAGCTATTTACACTTATGCATTACACCTTCCTTACATACGAGCGCAAGACAATATAGAGTTATAGACAATACCACAATGCAAATGCATAATACTCGATTACAATACAAGCTGTACTAAACATCAATCCAAATTTATAATTAACACATCTTTATCATATTTCCTAACGTCCATATTTACTTGTCTTATTATGTAAACTATTTTTTTTTTATATTTAGTGTACACATATTTTTTGAAATAATAAATTACATACAGATTTATTTTATTTGCTTCTTTATTCGCATCTTGATTTGTACACAACTACGAAGATAGGGAAATAAAAGAAGAATAGAACAATAAAGATGGAAGTATAATACAAAAGGCGGCCTTATCGCTAACTAGATTCCGGTCAGGTAACCTTACACTTAAGGGCAACACATACACTTTTATATGGCGTTAATCAGTTTCGATTTTGGTCAATGGACCGATTTTGACTACATAACAATATTCACCCGAAGTTATTAAGATCAATCTAATTAGAAATCTCCAGATGACAGAGTGAAATGTTAAATAATTCAAAATATAGTTTACATTACATATAATAAATATATATATATTACGACAACACACACATCGCCATCTACCCTTAAAGTAAGCGTAGCATGTGTTATAGGTATCGCATATATATTTATGTATGTTATCCACGCTACTGTGACATGTGATCACATATATAAATACTTATAATATAAAGATAAACACCCAGACACTGAAAAACATTTATGGTCATCACACAAACATTTTGATTCCCACAACTGGACTTTGGACTTGACCGTTGGACTCATAAAGAAGGCTCAATGCCCACTGCGCCAATCGGGTATATTAAAGAGGCTACCGATACGAGACAAACAATAAAGCCACAGTATAAATAGCGTCTTGTGTAACTTACCGCTGGTGTTAGAGGAGGCCCGAGGTTGGGCGGCTCGTGCGGGGGTGAGGAAATCTGCCTCGCGCCAGCCATGCTTACGGTATACCTCACGCAACTCCGCGTGCGACCACATCGTCATTAGCACTTGACCTGGTAATAACACATCCCGTTTTCACTAACGACAAACAAAGCAATGACTAAGTAAGTAACGCCTAATCAAAAATTTCTAGAAGATTTAAATATAAATAAATAAATATACTAAGACAATACACACATCGCTATCTAGCCCCAAAGTAAGCATAGCTTGTTTCATTGGTACTAAGATGACTGATGAATATTTTAATGAATAATATAAATAAATACTCATAAAATACAGATAAACACCCAGACACTAAAAGAAAACCATGTTCATCACACAAACATTTTCCTATCGATATATAATCAAGGATTGTTTTTATATATATTTCTTGCGTGCGTGTGTATGTCACTGAACACCTCCTAAACGGCTGGACCGATTTGAATGATTTTTTCGGTATGCGTTTGGATGGGACCCTGGATGGTTTAGATTCACAAATCAGCCTGACAGATGGCGCTGGGGTCCGCTAGTACATATATATATTTTAAATACTATTGAAAAGTGCAAACCTGCAAACTTCAGCACTCTGGGGGTGTGGCGGTGACGTTGCTTGGTGAGATTAAGCAATCTCTCCACTCCGCCCGCTTCGAGTAGCGAGCGCGAAAACTCAGCGCTCTTTTTGATGACTTCGTTAAGTGTTGCTAATACTGCCGCTATCGTGTCGTCCGATGTGCCCTGGAATTAAATTGAGTTTTAGGAAATGAAATGTATTCATTTGAATATGAATATGTGATAAAATGTTCTTAATAAAATAAAAAGTCGCAACATATCCGGTCAGGCAACCCCAACATAAAAAATTTAGACATTAAAACAATCTAGTTCGGAGGCTTATCAAAGCCGTTAGTCTACTACTTAAGGATACACAATTGTTTGAATGATAAAGGCCGTAGTCTAACAAGCAGTGGTGTGCTTAGAGGGTATGCACAGGGTATGCAGATGATATGTAACAAAGAATAACTCCAGTAAGAGTTATAAAAACTTAAGAGTAGGCTTTTTATAACTCATCCAAAGCCTATCCTAAAGTTTTTTATAACTTGTACTGGAGATTTTTTTCATTTTAAATGATCTGCATACCCTGTGCATACCCTATATGCATGCCACTGCTACCAAGCCGGTTAAAGGTTTCTTGTATCCTTACAAGAAACCTCACACGTCACACGTCTGTGAGAACATTATCGAGAGCTCCCATGCATGCAAGTCTGTTCTGTCTCCAAACGCCTAAACGGATCTTAATAAATTACAGCTAAGAACTATCTCGATTACATCAGCTATCAAACAGAAAACAACACATCGAGATCGGTCCATTTGCTTAGGAACTACAATGCTACAGACAGGCAGACATAGATAAACACGTCAACACCCCTAATTTTGCGTTGGGTGCTTAACAGGAAATATGGTCCAAATACCTGGTCATGCTGTTGGTTTCCACTGGGCAGTTTCTGCACCAGGTCCCGCATAGCGTATTTGCCTATCAGCTCCTTGTTACGCTGGTCGATGGCCAGATTCCTGAGAGCAGTGGCCACGGCGCAAACTACCCTGTCGACCTCCATTCGCAGCAGCTCAACCAAGATTGGTAGACCTGGAAAACATTACAAGTTGTGGGTTAAAAGTTGGCATGCTTTTAATATCAGGTAACTAAAATGAAATTGCATGTGAGCTGGACTTATCGTATGGAAGCAACAAAAAATTCATTAGCTACCTTTGTATAAATCTATACTATACAATAGTAACAGTAGCTTTAGTTTTACGTTTAATTATGGCAAGATCAATAAAGTTAAACAATACGAATAAAGTTATCATCTTACAACAATGTAGAAAATTCTATGACGCATTAGAGAGCCTTTTCAAGGGCTGTTTGAATAACGTTATATTTGATTTTGACTTTGAATATGCAAAGTTAATTTGAGTTTTTTTTTATTATTAATGGAACAGAGAAGTACCTAGGTATAATACTATGCATAAATAAACTGTATGTAAGTCAAAATAATATTAACGATTTTGTAATTTTTATTAATAAATTAGTTTAAAATTTAAATAGACAGCAGATAATAATAAACTGAACACGAGTATAAGTACAAGTACTAATAAGGTGCTAGAATTGCAGCCCCAAACTGGTTAGCGCAGCGTTGGTCGACCCCCAACGAGGTGGACAGACGACATTAAACGCGTCGCAGGTAGACGCTGGATCTAAGTGGCACAGAACCGTCGAATTTGGATTTCCCTACAAAAGACCTATGTCCAGCAGCGAACGTCTGATGATGATGAAGTATAATTCAAAACTTCTTTATTCATGTAGGCCTATCACAGGCACTTATTAAGCGTTCATACATATAATATGTTTACATAATTGTAAGGAGATGGTGATAACTTCGTTCGCCAACTTAAACCTAAAGCTACGAGGGTTCCAAACGCGCCCTGGTCTAAGAAGAGCCCGCAACAAACTTAGCCGGGTATTTTTTTTTTGTTAAGTAAATAACAAAATAAAAATAGTTTATTTCGGTAAGAAACAAAGTATCAATATATCGCTGAAGCCTTCTTTTAAGAGTAGTATTACTACCCCTGTGTCAGAAGACTCCGCTCTTCCATTCTAATTAAAATAAACTCAACAAATTACATTAAAATGAAGGTAGGTAAACAAACAAAACAAGAGATACAAAAGAACAGACATGTTATACAGAAATTTAGATGATAATAAAAATTACAACCTGTTTAATATTCAAAATAAGTATGCGTCTTTGTGTGTATGTATGTATGTATGTATGTATGTATGTATGTATGTATGTATGTATGTATGTATGTATGTATGTATGTGTGTGTGTGTGTGTGTGTATGTGTGTGTGTTTGTGTGTTCGTGCTCATGGTTTGTGTAAGACAAAATTTATGACAATCCACGACTGATAAATTCAATTTTATTTCCGACGATTTGTTATCACCATCTCACAGTAAACTTATATTTCGCTAAGTTAGAGCCAATTCACACCCAAGCTTTTTTATCGTTTAAATATTATATAAGTAATGTGGTTTTCTCATTACTATACCTTTCTCTTTCCTGACGGCAGCTCGTATGTCTATGGATGGTTGCCAGTAGCATGCGGCTAGGTTCTGTAGCGCGCCAGCCGCCGCTTCCAAGGTCTCCGGGTTTGAACACGTCTGCAGTAACGCCATGTATAGTGGCACTACCTGTGGTGACAAAGAAAATAAACAAATATTATTTGCTTCATTATCCACCCGTTACCGGCCCACTACAACACACGGGTCATATCTTAGAATGACACGGGTTTAGTTCACCACGCTGGCCAAGTACGGATTGGTAGAATGCACGAGCCTTTGAGAACATTAAGGAGAACTCGCAGGTTTGCAGGTTTCCTCACAAATTTTATTAATTGTGGGAGGCTTGTCCTTCGTTTACGCTCTAACTAAGAAACAAATAGATTTTTGAAAGTTAGTTGAAAGGACAGAGAGTAAAAAAGGCTATCTTTTATCCCAGAAACACAATTACACAAGTCAACGGTCAATTGGTAAACCCGTAATAAACGCTGTCGAAGAACGAAGGTCAACAACTAGTGGTATAACATAAGAGTAAACGTACCTCGGGTGACCACAACATTTCAGTGCCTTTGGGCACACTGTATCCCAGCTGCGTGTTAGTGTTATTGTCTAATTGCTGAGGTTCGGGATCGCTCTTGCCCAGTGGACTTGTTGAATTCGAGGATGAGGAACCCTCTTTCTTCTTTTTACTGCCACCAAAGCAGCCCAGATTTTCACCTGCGAAAATAAATGATTAAAATGTAGCTACATTTCTAAAATAGGAATATATGTAATTCAAGACAATATGTGCTAGTATAAGCGGTGATACACTACAGGGCACGGGTATATACCCAGAATGAAAAGGGGTTAAGGCCGTGGTCCACCCAGCTAGCTCAGAGCGGATTGGGGGACCACTCCACACACCTCTGATAACATTATGGAGAACTCTCAGACACGCACGATGTTTTCCTTCAGCGTTGAAGCAAGTGATATTTTAATTACTTAAAACACACTTAGAAAAAATTGTATAGAAGCAGGCGTTACTTTGCGGAAATCCATGATATATTAACAAAATTAAGCTTAATTTGCTATACTCCGCGAAAAACAGGAGAATCTGTGTGGTGTAATTTATAATTTCTTCAATCCTTATACTCCACATCAAACAGATCCTCGGCAATACACCCTCTACGCACGTTTCGCTCCGAAACCGGGGCATCATCAGGAGATGTTGACTTTACAATGAATAATTGTCTTAATAATTACTAATAATAGCAAATTAAGCTTAATTTTGTTAACACTTATAAAAGTTAATTGAAGTCTCCATTACCTTTCGACGCGCTGGCTTGTATCCTGGATTGTCCTGAAGATTGCGTAGGGGGCGCTCTGGTGTCGTATAGTGGATCTTCTATTTCTTGACATCTGTCAATTATAAATTTTATTTAGATCTCGTGATTTATCAAAAATATTGTGAGACGGAAACTAAGTATTATAAGTATTATAAGCTTTAAAATTTGATAGAAGCAGGCGTTTACTTGCGGCAATCCATAATATATTATTAAAATTAAGCTTAATTTGCTATACTCCTCAGGAGATGTTGACTTTACAATGAATAATTGTAAAGTTAACAACTATTCAACATCTTCTGAGGATGCTCCGGTTTCGGAGCGAAACGTGCGTAGAGGGTACATTGCCGAGGATCTGTTTGGTGTAGAGTATACGGATTGAAGAAATTATAATCGTAGGGGAGCCCAAGCGGGCATTTCGGGATTTACTAAAGCGCGGCAGATTAATATACAGGGGGATACCTTGTACCCGGTTAAGTACCTCCACAAAACATGAGGCGCATATATAAGGCCGCCCGTGAATGATACAGGATCAGATTAGTAAAAAAAAATTGACCATCAGAAATTCTCGAGCGCGTCAGATTAAGGTAGGGTGAGTTAATTACATCCTAAAAAGTGTATATTCCACTAATCTGACAATTTGAGAGTGACGTAAAAAAAGGGGAGGGCAACAAAGTTGTAAAAAAAAACGTCATCTCGACATTCTCGAGCGTAGCTAAATTTTTTTTTATTTTGAAGGAAATTATTCAAGAATAATGAAAAATATATAATCTGACGATTTCCGCAAGCCGAAATAACAAAAATTCGTCGATAAAGTTAAATGCGTGCAGCTGCGTGATGCCTACATTTCCTTCTCCGCGTTACTATTCCTCTCTCACTCTTTCTCTATCTATTACTCTCTCACTCCGTCCCCACTCTGGTTTCTGTTGCCATGACGCCATCACAGCTGATCATAAAGACTCGTTCGTGGCATACTGTTTACAACGTGTTTCCAACGTTTTGGCTTTTTTTGCTATTTTAATATTATTTGTGTGAGTTAAAGTTTATAAATATTTAATATGAGTGATATTAATTTGAAATGTGTATTTTGTGGTGATACTTTCACCACAAAATACACATTTCAAATTAATTGTAATCCTTACAAAAAACAATTAAATTTACGGTAGAAACATTAAAAAAATGTGTAAATATTTTGGAATATCGTCGGAGCAAGCCGATGATTCTTCAGATGAAGATGATGATTAATTAATCTATTAATTATAAAACATTCAATTGTTTTAAGTTTTTTTTAAGTAATTTTTTTATAAATACATGTAATTTACTAAAAAAGCATACACTTATTTATTTGCATGCTATTTCCTGAGCTTTTTAATTAATTAAGTTCAATGATTTAAAAAAATAAGAAAAAAAAATTTTTTGAAAGTGGTTTTTTTGGAATAACTTTTAACCGGCTTTATCGATTAACTTCAAAAACTAATCCGCCTTTGAGCTTGAAAAACCACGTCGATCGCCACCAAGCTGGTCAAAATCGGTTGATTCGTTCGAGAGATATCGTGAACGAAAGAAACCCGAAAGAGTTAAAATTGCAAAAATACTTACGAGGATGATAAAACTGCGTCGAATGGTGCCAACTTCATGAAAATTGGTTGATCCAGTCAAAAGTTATTGCGGTTTGGAAATTCCAAAAATAGTGTTCTATGAAACTTTTATCAGACTTTCGAGCTGGGAGAGCTCAAATGCATAGAAATATTATTTCTTTGAACTCAGCGAACTCAAAATATCACATAAATTATATTTTGAGCTCAAAAATGTCATAAGTACAATTTCAAGCGCCCAGGAATGGAATTAGCGGGAAGTTGCAGGGATGGCCTTTAAAGTGAACCGTTTTTCTAATTTTTTTTTGTCAGATCAGGCGAATCCCTCTAGATAATCGTCAGATTATGAGACAGTACGTTTTGAACATAAAGATGATCCATATATATCTTAATCTGACGCGCCTGAGTATTTCAAAATGGCGATTTTTTTTTGCACATTATGAAAATGGCCGCGAGTTTGCGTCCCATCGAAATCGTCAGATTAGTGAATGAGAGCTTTTTTTTGGTGTACTTTACACTCCCTTAGAAAATCTGACGCGCTCGATTAAATTTTTTTTTTTTTTTCATTTTCAACCCTTAAATACAACCACCCGCATCATGCAAACGATTAGATTAACATACGTACATTATTAAAAATACGTAGGGCATTGATGCTATCAATATCTGATGCGCTCGAGGATGTCTATGCAACAGTTTTTTTTTACATATTTAAAAATCTATAGACGCTTCCCCCACCGATGTAAAGGTATATATCATATAACATTTTTTTCTTCTTATCATCTAAGCTTTGCATCCCAATAGGTCTCTACGACGCTCGAGTAAATCCCCATTTAGCCTCGTGGGCTCCCCTACTATAAATAACACCATACAGATTCTTCTGCTGTTCGCAAATTAAGCTTAATTTTCATAAGCTTTAAAATTTTTCTGTCTTTTTTTTTTTTTTTTGTATAATGATTTTCGTTTATAATTAATTTTCGCTTGGTAGGTACTTATTCCTAAGCAATTGTGGTTAATGTTATCGTATTATATGTATAACTAAGTAGTGGAAACTTCGTGTGATACAAAAATACGGCATTACTTTTATGTGTAATAGTACTGTTTGTTTCCCTTGAAAAGCTAATAAATAAATAAGATCAAATAGCTGGTTCCGGATCAAATAGCTTATAGAAATATCCGCTTCTTTATTGTAATAGTAGACGGTCCAAGCAGATGACCCACTTGATGGTAGGTGGAAAACCAAAGATCTACCACTACTAAAAGTAGCTTAACGACGTAGTTCCAGTATTCATAATACCAACAATGCGTTTTCAGATCCGGAGCCGCGTTTCCGCCGAGCTGTTTCTAGGCGATAGTTTTCCACTAACCAGGTGTCAGCTTGGGCCGTCAATAAAAAAAGCGAGTCTCAGAGAGTTTAAGATTCTAGTAAGAACTTATGAGCGATTAAAATATCACTTTCTCCAACGGTGAAGGAAAACATCGCGATGAAATCGCAAAGGTGTGTTGAGTCCACCAATCCACTCTGGGCCAGCTTGGTGGACTACGGCCTTAGCCCCTTCTCATTGTGGTAGGAGACCCGTGCCCTGTAGTGGGCCAGAAATGGGTTTGATATGATGAATAATATTAAATGCATTTATTTTAGGCCAAATACTTATAAGAAAAAAATACTGTAATGATAAGCAAATAAAGAGTTCGATAATATAACTTAAATCATTTTAAAATCACCATTTAATCAAAAATTAAAATGTCTAATAAAAATTGCAATTAAATATTTTATAAAAAAAAAAAAAAAAGCTAAATAAAAATCAGATTAACGCTTCTCATTGTGGGAGAAAAAAACAAGGAATCAAAAAGTACTTAACACATAAATTTGTACAAATTATGTTTTCTATGAATTAGACCGAGCAAGAAACTCAGTAGTTGCTCTTTTCCAACATAAAATGAGGATATATTATACCTATATGACAGATTCCGTAGCACGCAAACGCAGTTCTCAACAATCTTTGTGCCGATGGCGTTGGCACTCAATGCTGCGCGTACGGCGTGGAGTAAAGCTTCGGCGAGACCAGCTAGTGATCTTAGCCGACGACGCGCGTACTCGCCAGCGGATGATGCATTGCGAAGCACGCCCGATGCGTTGCGGAAAACTAAAATAGATAGATATTATATTTTAATAAATAAATATACTACGACAATACATGCATCGCCACCTAGCCCCAAAGTAAGCGTAGCTTGTGTTATGTGTACTAAGATGACTGATGAATATTTTTATACATAAATATATAGCAATATACATATGAACACCCAGACACTGAAAAACATTCATGCTCATCACACAAACTTTTTCCAGTAGTGGGAATCGAACCCGCGGCCTTGGATTCAGAAAGCAGGGTTGCTGCAATCTGAGCCAATCGGTTGTCTAATATTACATGGTAGCTAATTTTTGACGACCTGGCGCAGAGGTGAGCACTTAAAGTGGCAGGTTTTTCTCTATTCTGATTTTTCTCTGGTACCAGAGAAAATTCAGAATAGAGGTGGAGGGAGGTTGGGTGGTGGTTGGATTCCACCGTGGCTTGAAACCAACATGTTGTCCCCTTGCATCTGACAAGTGTTTCCTTGTCAACATCATTTAACCGACTTCCTTCAAACTGGTGGAGGTAATCAATTCGGATGTTTTTTTTATATGTAGGGTCAAAACTCATGAACGACGTGTAAATGCAAACCGAAATATAACTTCACAGGTTAAGTTGTTGAGGGCTCTTCTTAGACCAAGGCGCATTTGGAACCCTCGTAGCTTTATGATTAAGTTAGCGAACAAAGTATAACATATAGATTATCGCTTATTACGGAGATATTTATATGAACGCTTCATAAGTGCCTGTGATACGCCTGCATGAATAAAACAATTTGGATTTGGATTAAAACTCAATCTAGCCCCAAAGTAAGCGTAGGTTGTGTTATAAGTACTAAGATTGGTGTTGAATATTTTTATGAATGATATACATAAATAAATACAGAAACACCTAGACACTGAAAAACATTCATTTTAATCACTCAAACATTTTTGAGTTTAGGAACCAAACCCACGGCCCTGGACTCAAAAAGCGGAATCGCCGCCCACTGCGTTAATCGGCCGTCACATTTTTATAAATAATTTAAAAAAATATATATTAATGTATATGTTGTGCTTGCATCTATTGCTTAATTGTCACAGTTTAGATTTGTAATTTAGATTTGGCCTTATTTTAGTAATAAGATAAACCCTTAACCAAAATAATTTGTAACGCTGTTGGATTACTAATGAATAAATAAATATATATATATATTTATATGTCAGTTCATAAGCTACTTTTTCGGGCATGTTTCGTACCTGTGGACCAGTACGTATCGCCAGGGTTAGTGGGGTGCCAGCCGGAATGCGGAATGATGACTTTGTTGACAATGACTTGCGCCGCGTCGTCTATTATTGACTGCTTCAGGTCCTCGCATGAGGACATGTTCCATATTACTCCCGTTACCAGTTCTTTTACCTGAAACATATATTTACATATATCTAATACCTCTGAACGGGCAATTCTTTTATACAACAGGTAAAATGAAAACCGAAATAATACTTCAGAGGCTTTACTTAGCTTAGACTGATAAGTTTCAAAGACAGTAAATAATGTACCTCACATTATTTACTGTCTTTGAAACTTATTAGTGAAACCGAAACCATTGCCATAGTTTTTACTAAAAGAAATCAGATACAGCCCTAAACATCACATGCAAAAGTAAAATCAAGTGACTCCTGTTACTTTATTAGGTACGCGTCGCGTAGCGTAGGTACTATGCGCGTGTCGGTCTTTTATCACCAAAAGGGTTGTCATAAATAAACACTTAAATAATTATGTAACTTAAATAAATACGTACACGTAACTATGTAACTTAAATAAATACTTATTACGTAAAACGTAAATATAATTTCGGAAACGGCTTAAACGACGTTCATGAAATTTAGTATGCATGGGGTTTCGGGGATGACAAATTGATATAGGTTTCATTTTTAGATAACGTCGTTTTATCCGTGTTGTCAGGCAATGAAAAACTGCTACAAATTATCATACGAACACCAAGATAAATGTAACCACCATCTACAATGTTATACCTAATAGTTCAGGTGGGAAATCGGACGGTCCCGAAACCGTAAAACTCCGAGTCTAGATGATTATTCTTTTCACTTTTTATTTAAACTCTTGAACAACCAAAAAACGGTTTACAAAAGACGGACTTAATGCTAAAGCATTTTCTGCCAGCCAACCTTCGGAAGTGCGAGAAAAACGAGTATTTTACTTATTTATTTATTTATACTCTTTATTTTTGTACACAACTCAGAAAAACGAGACAAAAAAAAAAGAACAAACACATGAAGAATGAAGCAGGATACAAAAGGCGGCCTTATCGCTAAGTAGAGATCTCTGTTAGGCAACCTTACGATTAGGAAAACTATGAGTAAGGGTGTGGCAAAAAAATAAATTATATTAGAAAGTATAACATTTTATATTTAGAGATATTGTTTGAAGATCAGAAAATCTCTGTATCTACTTTTTCCGCCCACCAATCAGCACTGGACCAGCGTGGTGGTCTACGGCCTAAACCCTTCTTATTCTGAGAGGGGACCCGTGCCCTGTAGTGGGCCGATAATGGGTTTATGATAATGATGTTGAACTACTCTTTTCTTTGGAGTACAATAAAAGTGAAATCATTCATTCATTCATTCATTCAATCACTCAACAATACGTTCAGTAATTCATTCATTCATTAAATCAATCAATAATTCATTCGTTCAATAATTAATTCATTCATTCATTCGTTCATACAAATAGTTACCTCCATGTCGGTTGTTCGACACAGTAGCGCCATCAGTGAGGGGATGCCGCCCGCGTCTCGTATGGCGCGCTTGTTCTCATCGTTCTGCCGCCCGTACGACAGGTTTCGGAGCGCGCCGCACGCGTTGCGGCAAACTTCAGGGTTCTCGTGCGATATCAGCCGCACCAGGGGAGGGATACCGCCTTGGGACAGATAAATAATAGGAATTGAAGCAAAATGGATGGACACAAGAACGACACACATTTTTATATCGACGACCTTCCCCGACCGACTTGCATCATAGATAATAGAGACCTATGATTTTTTTTTTCCACTAAAAATGAACCATTAACTACAATTTCGCGATTATTCACATTTGACGTTACATCTGACGTTTGACAGCAAACATTGCAAGATTTACGCCTATCGCGAGATACGTAATCACCCTTACGGGCTAACCTGTTATGGGGATGGCAGTTATTTAAACACCCCTAATCGGTTGCTACGCGACAACGTAACGGAACGCTGAACCGCTTAGCGTCTTTGTTTGGTAGAGTGGACGGACCAGATCAGAGAAAATTCAGAAATTACAAAATTCTAATCGAAAATGTATTTCAAGTAGGCCTATTTTATAAGTACTTTTGAAACGTCAAGTATGTCTGTTTGTAGTGACTCCACCACCGGTTTGGAAAGCAGTTCCTACCGAGAAGAGCCGACAAGAAAGTCAATAGTTGCTCTTTTCCAACATCTACATCTTGAGGGAGATGAGAGGGACGCTGGCTGCTTCCAATCTACCTTGGCATTAAGAAATTCATCAAATGTATAGTAACCTCGCTGTATTAGAAGTGTTTTTACACATTTTTTTAAATATATGCAACGGTAGGTAGGTCCAGAATTAGCTCAGGAATCATGTTGTAAAAGCGTAAAATCAACCCCACATAGGAGTTCTGCACCTTTCGCAGACGATATGCAGAGGCTGATGATGATGAAGTATCACGTCCAATTAAGGGTTTTTTTTCATAAGGTTCAAAATAGCATTAATTTTGCTACTTTTCTTTGTTTGGTTGCGTCACCGGTCATAGAAATACGTATCAAAAAATACCCAGACTACCTACCATAGTTCTGTAAGCGGTAATGGTTATAAATAATTTATATGTGTAAAAGGGTAATTCACCGAAACGTAAGTCGTACCATAAATTAGGGACAAAAAAAAGCGAGAACAATAGCGACACTGACATTTATCCTTATGAAGCATCTTAACGCCCTACGAATAAAGCTTAGATTCGCGTAATTCTAATGTCAACAACAGATGACGTCATTTTCAACTGACGTTATTTCTTTACTATATACCTAAGCTCCTCGTCTTCTGCTTGTTAGGGTCGTCCATGTACGTGAGATGCTGCAAGTATGCCGCTGCGTTGGCCTTCACGACGTCAGAGGGTGAGTTAAGGAAGCCGATCACTTCGGGTAGGTTGGGATCCCTCCACTGTAGACCGCCGCCGTCTTCGCGACCGCCGACGCCCACTCCGCCGTGGACTGTAAGTAAAGTAAAGACTAAACGCTCAACTCAAAAATAAAAAAACTTTTTTAAAAACCAGGGTGTAAAGTATTTTGATTTTATGCATTTAAAAAAATTAATATCTTATAATAATTATTATCAAAATTAAGCTTAATTTGCTATACTTCGCGAAAAGCAGGAGAATCTGTGCGGTTTAATTTATAATTTCTTTAATCCTTATACTCCACACCAAACAGATCTTCGGCAATATACCCTCTACGCACGTTTCGCTCCAAAACCGGAGCTTCCTCAGGAGATGTTGACTTTCCAATGAATAATTATTAAGTCACATCAATACACATAAGACTTTTTGGGAATCACATTTAAATAGTTATATGGTAAAATAATTATTAAATCCCCCGGAAAGGTTATCTTCGTGCTATTCCGGGATATAAACTATATTATGTCTACCGCCAGGATACAAGCTATATGTGTGCAAAATTTCATCAAGATCAACCACTGCATATAGTGGTTGTGCCGAACATAGGATATAAACAAACACAAATAAATAAAACAAACACACTTTTTCATTTATGTATTCTAAGCTATCTTACCCAGCGCCATGTTAGCCATTTGTTTCTGAAGTTCCTCTTCGTCACCGTACATTGACTGCCCGCCTGTGCTTCCTAAGCTTAGACCATTTTGTGAATCCTGTAATAAAAAAAAATCATAAACTTAACAAAATTTTGTGTTAAAATGAAAAAATAATCCCACTTCTGAAATGAGGACACAAAATTTTCTTTTCTTTTAATATTTAAACGGAGCAAGTAGATGGCTCACCTGCAGGACTAGCACAGGCAGGAGATAAAATTATATCCCCGCAACATTATTATACGAATGATACACGTTATTTATATCCCCTGACAGATAACGTGTCCACCTGCTAACGTTCTGGAACATGGAATAGGAGCATTTTACCCCCGTTTGTTATTACACATATATTTTTGGATATTATTTTGCACTTGTGCGCCAATGCTCTGATAGTTGATAAAGCTGTGGGAGAAGGTACATCTTTAACCTTTCCCCGGGGAGATAATTGTCTCCTGCCCATGCTAGCCGTGTTGGTGTGATTAGTGTGAGACCATCGCCTATAAACAGAGCAAATTTTGCAAGCAGTTTAAGAACGAATCCTACGATGTGCCGCCTTGTGTCCTGCAACCTGACGCCTTAGCCTCTTTAGATCCTGTGATATGCGAAAATTCATAAATTGCACTTGTCCGGTGGCTAAATATATTGAGTGTTATTATTAACTATTCCGTAAAAACTGAGTTCTTAGATTTCAGCATTTTGATGATTCTTCCAGATAGCTTAAGGAAATCACCGTTTCTATAATAAAATCAAAGTTGTGAAACTGACCTTGAATGGTGGCGCTTGGTGTTGTGGTTCGTACGCAGTGGGATAATGTTGATATGCGTACGCATCGCCTGCATATTCTCCGCGCGGTGACGTCACGCAATAGTGCCGTCCCAGTTGCTCTAAAGATGCCGAGTCGTACCTAGAAACAAAACATCAACATGTCATGAATGCAAGGTCTATACTAATTTAAATAAAACTGTATCCATCGCCTGTAGCTATGGCCTTATCTTTTAAGCAGGGTTAAGAAATAATCTATTTTTATATTGTTTAAACATGTGTAGTGTGTACATTTTTGGATTGATCAAACTGATTTGGGGACTTTATATTGAAGCGCGTTTAGTTGCCATAGTTGCCGTGCCCGCCTTGCTATAAGTTGCAAAATCGACCATAAGCGGGCGTTCAACCCAGTCAACGCTTCACAAAGATGCGTCTCATTAAACGTTTTATAAATATCGTTCATAGATACAGTTTTCAAATATTTACCGGAACCGGAAAGCAAACTTATCTAAAACTTTTTATCTTCTTGGATATAAAATAGAATTTAGAATAAAATAGAAGTTTATATAAATCGAATAATAAATAAGCGACCTTAAGCCTCATCAGGTCATCTTTATTGTTTGCCAAAATATCACAAATGGTTTGAACGACGGCATTAAGAATAACATTTATTACAATTAACCTATTTGACAAGCTCTTCTAAAACTTCAAGACTTATAGTTAACGTTACTAATTAATTTAAATCACTAAGTTGTTTAAATTAATGAATAAGTTTTGCATACATAATAAACATTCGACTCCCTACAAAGCACACAAAGCATCCACTGGATACTGGACGTCAATCGTTTGATGATATGATGACGATAGCATATTAAAAGCAAACTAACCTCTGTTGCAGATGTAAATTGTGTTGAGGTGGCATGGCTCCTGGAGACGCGCTTCTGGGGGACGCACTACCTCCGCCCTCTACATACTCCTATAAAAAGAACAAAATGTAAAACTTTATAACAAAAAGTCAGAGACCTCTCAGATCCCGATGACCTAAGTATGTAGGGAAAAAAGATTAAAAATTAGAATAGAATACAATATTAATGGCCTATTTCACTGACCTATGCCACAGAGGCCTTAGATACTTTGACTTAAAATAATTACTGTCGACTGCTAAATGAATTGAGTGACTAACCGCCTGTCAGAAACACTACTATAGTGGAGTGGTTTTTTGATGCTTCAATATTAGTCAAGTACCTAAACGGATTCTGTATTTTCTTAGTTCTGTGACACGAGCATATAGCCCTTAAATAGAATGGAGCGTTACCTGCGCCATATAAGCCGGCACCTGTGGTTCGACGAGGTACGCAGGTTGTGCGGGGTAAGCGGCGCCGTAATGCGCGTACGTGCCGTAATGTCCGCCGCCCGTGCCCGCGCCTACTCCTCCCGCATATCCGCTCCCCACCGAGACTGCTTCCATCACCTGATGATACAAAATACATCCTAATTTGTTTTACCGATCGAGGAAAACTTACAGCTAGGAAAGAAAGAAGGATAAGTGAAGTAATAAAGCACATCAAATTACAAGTTTTCATATAACTGACATAGAAAAAAAGGGGAAAATAACGTGCAAACAATGACAGTCAATAATCAATCCAACAAAAATCTCCGAACTAAACTAAAATGACAAGTCAAAAAAGGAACCAGTGCCTGAGCAGCGAGGCTGTCCAAGGCTGTGGGTTCGATACCCAACACAAGAAAATGTGATTTTTTTTCAATGTCTGGGTCTGTATATTGTGACTGACTGACTGACTGATCTATCAACGCACAGCTCTAACCACTTGACGGATCGGGCTGAAATTTTGCACGTTGCAGTTATTACAACTTAAGCATGCGCTAAGAAAGAATTTTTGAAAATCCTTCATTTATGAATTTATTTACATCCATCCAAGTTACATCCATAAAACTCTGATTTTTAGGTTTACGATTAAAATATAAAGAAATAAGTGTTTCACAAATTTTAAAAATTTCCCCCCAAAAGACATCAAATAGGGGTGAAAAATTTATCTGAAAGTTTCTGTTTTTTTAAGTAATTTACGTTCATATTTTTCTATTAGCAGCAAGACACTTATTTAAACTAGCAAAACAAAAGCTAGTTTATTTATAATTGCCTTTTATAGGCCTACGTGAATAAAGATTTTCTGAATTTGAATAAGCTTAATTTGTAGAATTATGCCTGACCGCTTTGTCAGCTTGTGCATATGAAACGGATGTTTTACGGGAACAGAAATAGGCCGGGCGTTGCAATCGTGTTTTTAATTTTGGTCTTGTCAAACGGCCGACTCTAGTGCTGTTTTTTATACAGCTCTTTTTCGCCGTACGTTATTCGCAGTGATAACTGGCGCGCCCTCTAGTGTCGCAGTTTGGCCCACTGTTCGCTGGCAAGCAATAAACTACAGCTATTTTATATACCCAACCCCAGCTAGCAATGGCCAGGAACAATTTTCTCCAAGGGGAAAGGATAAAATATATATCCCCACAGTTCAAATCCAATTCAAATAATCAATACTGATATTATTAAGTTGAAGAGTTTGTTGGGTTCAACGCGCTTATCTCAGGAACTACTGGTTCGAATTGGGAAAAATTTTGGTATTTGATAGTCAGTTTATCGAGGAAAGCTATAAATAGGCTATATAACATCACATTACGCCTATTGGAGGAATAGAGCATAAATGAAAAAATCTTGCAAAAAATATTCCATTTGAGAGCTTTCGAAGCGTGCGATGCGTAAACGGTTAAAGTTACGCCAAAACAATGTATGACGGAATTTTTCTCTTTAATACTTAGTTGTAATAAAAAGTCCGCGTCAGCGTATGTCTATCATATCCTGACTAATACGCGGACAAATTCGCAGAGTACCGATGGTGTTCTTATAATGTCAAAGGGGGTAAACGTCTCCTTTCCCTTATAGCCGCACTGTGGCAGTTGGATAAGTAATTTTTATCTTTGTGAGTGGATATAATCAGGGGATTTTTTTTTTGTCTACTGCCTATTGTAGCAGAGCTGAAAGAGTCGCCCTCTTTCAGCGTAGAACCTGGAATAGTCTGGGATTATGGAAAATATGCAGGCTGAAATGATGAATACGTGTATTATGATAGTTAAGCTTTATTTGCTATACTCCGCGAAAAGCAGCACGGCTAGCATGTGCAGGAGACAATTATATCCCCGGGAAAATTTATCTTCTCCTACAGCTTTATAAACTCTTAGAGCAATGGCGCACAAGTGGAAATAATATCCGAATAATATATCTGAAATAATGAACGAAGGTAAACTTCTCCTTATCCATGTTCCCGTGCTTAGCAGGCATGTAGCAGGTGGACACGTTAATTATATCCCTTATTAGGGGATATAATCGGGGGATATAATTTTTATTTCGTGCCCGTGCTAGCCCTGCTGGCGAGATTCACTGTAAAGTCAACATCTCCTTGGGATGCTACGGTTGCGGAACGAAACGTGCGTAGAGGGTATATTGTGGAGGATATTTTTGGTGTGAAGTATAAAGATTGTAGAAATCATAAATTACACTAGACAGATTCTCCTGCTTTTTGCGGAGTATAGCAAAATAAGCTTAATTTTCATAATAAATCATGGAATTCCTGCTTCTATTCAACACGTATTCATGTGTGCCGTGTAGTGACCTGTTACGAGGCGATTAAGCTGACATAAGGAAGAACGGTTTGCAGCGTCCTTTCGTCCTCAAACCCTCCCGTTGGTGACGCCTTTAGTCCAGCAGTGGACTGTTGTAGGCTCTTGATGGTGAATAAGAACTCTAGCTGAATGTACTCACATGAGGGTATTTCTGCGACGGCGCCATGGTAAGGTGCCCCATATGGTTGTAGTGGGAGGCGGGCGAGGAAACGTACTGGCCGTAGTCGGGTTCAACGCCGCTGCCGACGGGGTATTCGCCCGCCTTATGTAACATAACAAAAATCATCATCATCACATGATTGAATGAATGAATGATTTATTTATTTATTTACTTCTCCACATAAGTATAAGTACAATATAATGTTGCTTACGGGCTATTGCGTTACACAGTTATAATGTGGGGACTGATGCTTGAACTAGGTAAAACCTGTGTCTCAAGCAATATACAAGGGTGAAAATAATATAGTTTAAGTAATGTTATAATTACAGTTCTAAGAACAATATATAAATTTAAGTAAGAGTAACTTTATGTTCAATATTTTAAATAATAATAACAAAAAAAAGGTACCCTTATCTAACAATTTTTGAATTCCTTTATTTTAACAGAAGATTTAATAATGTAAACACGTCATCAACACATTACAAGCCCACTACAGAGCACGGGTCTCCTCCAACAATGAGACGGGGTTAAGGCCGTAGTCCACCACGCTGGCCCAGTGTAGATTGGTGGACTCCACACACCTTAGAGAACATTATGTAGAACTCTTAGGCATGCCCTTTTCCACACGATGTTTTCCTTTACCGTTTAAGCAAGTGATATTTTAATTATTTAAAACGCACATAACTTTAGAAAAGTTAGGTGCGTGCTAGGATTCGAACTCGGCCCCCCGAAAGTGAAGTCGAGCTTATACCCATCGCGCTATCACCGCATATTTTCATATGTTGCAAATATTTCATACAACGACATTAAAATAACATGAAATACATATTAAGTATTCAAATACATATATGTAGCTGGGCCGTCTGACTAGGTCGCATATGTTCTACTACGGATCACAAGGTCCTAGGTCCAGTTTAGGCAAATAAATGTTAGACATTGAGTTTTTCTTCAATATCACCCTGGACTAAAGAATGGTTGGTGTGCACTCCCGTGCCTAGGAAAATCGCTTACGAATGATAATAATAGTTGAAGCCCGCCAACCCGCATTGGATTAGCGTTGTGGGTCAATGCTTCAATTCGCTCCTCCAGTGAGTGTTAAATAAAAAGCTGGACTGCCGTTGATGAACAATCAAACGATTAATCAGTTATTTTCCGTAAGGAACGAAATAACAGTATAATTCCTTATTTAATAAATATCTAATAATAAAAGTTCATGGACGGGTTTAGGTGCTAAGGAGGATTGTTAAGCACACTAGTGCCGATTCCGGTGTACACAGATCTCTTTATCACTATCGACCCATTACCGGCATTTCAGGGTACCGGTCTTCTCTTAGAATTAGAAAAGTATAAAACAAGAGCGCGCGTTGTCGAACTGGATGCGAATGAAAATTTGTTCCCGTCGACATTTTCATTACGCTTACTAGTAATTAAAACCTCTGTTCCGTGAATTAATTCATTGTTTTCCCGAAATTTAGAGAAAAGCATTATGCAATTCTCGGCCGAATGAGTACTTACTCGTAACTGCCTCGTTTTGGTACAAAGGCTTCTTTATAATTTAGCCGTCAATTCTTCCGTGAACTCTTTAGATACCATAATGTTTTCAAAGGCGCGAAATGTCCGCCAATCCGCACTTCGCCACCGTTGTGGACTATGGTCTAAGCCCTTCTCATTCTGAGAGGCGATCCGTACTTTGTAGTAGACCGGCAATGGGTTTATAACGATGATGAAAATATATAAATAAAACATGCAATGATGATTGAAAAATCTTCTATATATATAAAAGAGAAAGTGTGTGGGTATGTTCCGTATAGGCTCCGAAACGGCTGGACCGATTTCAATGAAACTTTCAAGGAATCTCCGGATTGACCGGGCGTGTAATCCTGTAAAGTTTGGTGACGATCGAAGCACACCTATTTTTGAACTGTCAAACACAGCTTTTAGTTACTATGATTTAATAAAATAAAACAAAATCTAGCCCGGCGAAGCGGGCTGGGTACGCTGGTAATAAATAAATATACTACGACAATACAGACACACATCGCCATCTAGCCCCAAAGTAAGCGTAGCTTGTGTTATGGGTACTAAGCAGTGGCGTGCATAGAGGGTATGCGCAGGGTATGCAGATGATGTAAAATTCTTTGTTGTTCTTCTGCTTTTTATAACTCTAACAATGCCTATCCTTAAGTTTTTTATAACTCGTTTGATGTCGTCCGTCCACCTCGTTGGGGCCGACCAACACTGCGTTTACCTGTGCGGGGTCGCCATTCCAACACCTTGGAACCCCAACTTTCATCGGTTCTCCGAGCTATGTGCCCCGTCCATTTCCACTTCAGCTTAGCAACTCGCTGAGCTATGTCGGTAACTCTACGGATCTCCTCATTTCTGATTTGATACTCCCAACATTGATCTATCCATCGCCCGCCGAGTGATTCTGAGCCTTCTTACGAGGCCCACAGTAAGCGACCACGTTTCGAAGACTTTGGTCTTCAGGCACTGAGGGATTTTGGACGAAAAGATGTCTCGAAGTTTTCCGAACGCCGCCCATTCGAGTTGGATTCGGCGGTTCACCTCTTTCTCAAAAATTAGGATTAGATATATAGGAGGGTATGAGGATAGGAGGACTATTATAGGCTATTGATAATAATGATGATTGCTCTACCTGCATAGCGAGATGGTGCTGATGCGCGAGCGCAGCCGAAAGCTCCGCGTCCTCGGTGGAAGCGTCCGACCGCGACACGGGGCTGTGCTGCGGACCATACGCGCCCTCTACCGGCCCGTTGCTGCAACAATAAAAAAAAAATTTTAGAAAATTGCATATTAGTTTGGTGTAAGATTAAGAAGTTACCTATATTGATAGAAGATTTGTTTAGCTGTGAAGCCAGCCATGCATAATTAAAAAAAAACATTTTTCCGTGTATAAAAGTATCCCATGAACTGGAGAAGTACTGGAGATGATCCAGTATAGACACCAAGTACTTCAATAAGAATAGTGCAGAGTTGAAATTGAAGAATACTTTTCACTGTTTACTTTATACTCGTAGGTCCGAATAAAAAATAAACAATTTCGTGATACATATTTTCCTAGTTAACTATTTTGCATTAAAAACCTGCTGAATTGACTAAACAAATTTCTATGGAACCAATCGGAAAGTAATCGTTCAAATGAATTTGAATTTGAAACACGAGGTTATTTTTTCAGAAAGTCAGAAATGTATTTCGTACGCATATTAGATTTCAATACCGCAGACAATAAGATATTAAATTATCCTGCCCAAACTAGCGAAATTTGCATATCGTCTTGGAAATGTTACGAAGTCCCCTTATGAGGTAGGTATATCAGACGTACCAATGCATACGTTTAATAAGAAAAGAAGAAGAAGAATAAGTTAAAAAACAATTTATTTCAGCGAGTTTACTATGCAATTTATGAATTTCCTAATGATAAGGTGGCTTGGAATTAGTGTTGCCCAAATTCAGTCTTGGTCTTGCAGTCTTGGTCTTGTTCTTGCGTTTTTGCAAGACCAAGACCAAGAACAAGACCGCGTATTTTTAGCAAGACCAAGACCAAGACTGACCGTGCAAGACTTGAGCAAGAACAAGACATAGCCTACAAGACTCTTGCGTCTTGCAGCTAGGACTTAGCGCTATTTCACGGAGTAGTTAGGTGTAACAGTTCGGTGTATAGGTAGGTAGGTACGCTTAGGAATTCTATGAGACGCAAAAAACTATATCAAAGAATATGAAAAACTGGACCTATGCGCATTACGACTAATACCATAAAAATAGCGAATAAAAAAATATCTATTAAAATCAAACTGAGTGCATGCATAGTTATGTTTTAACCATCGGCACTTTGATAATGCGGCATCAAAGGTTTTGTACTTACTTCTTAAAGAAATTTGCCGCTTTTCGGAAGTACATGGAAATGATACACGCGCCGGCGGCTTCTTTTGAAATCTAAAACAATCGTTGCCGCCGCGCCGAAATCATAACATTTGACACTATTCATGCAAAATAATTTCGAATTTTAAGAGTACCTACAGGTGTTCCAAAGAATAAATAAGTTTCAGATTGGTGATTTTAGATTGGTGGAGGACGCATGAGACAGAGTATCCGATTTTATCGAAAATGGCCCGTGATTTTCTCTCAATACCTGCAACTTCAGTACCCGCTGAGAGGTTATTTTCTAAAGCATCATTAGTAATTAGAAAACATAGAAATAGGTTAAGTGATGAGTCAGCCAGATGGTTACTTTGTATTAATTCTTGGTCAAAAGAATTGATATAAAGTATCATAACCTAATGATAAAGCTGTTGATTTGTGTTGTATTTTATTTTTTATTCAAATAAATGATAAATCGTAAAACTCTTTTATTAAATTTCTTATAAGTTGAGGGTTCAATCTCTTTCTAGACAGATAAGTATTGTTCTTTAAAATACAGTCAAGTTATTGTAATTAATTTGTTTTTTTACATGTTTTAGCAAATGTAAGCTTATAAATCATAAATGTTTATTAAGAAACAGTTACTTCCATGGAAAACGACATATAGGTCAGTTGATTTTTCGAATTTCTTATCAAATCTTCAGTTATTTATTAATCTGCTTGATCTTTACTATGGCTATGTTAATTCAAGCTCACAATGTTCCAATTCTAATACGTTTTTCTAAGATTTAAAGTAAACTTTAATAAATAGTAATAGACTAATAGGTAATTGCAAGACTTGCAAGACTCTTGCTGCAAGACCAAGACCAAGACCAAGACTGGGAGCGCAAGACCAAGACCAAGACCAAGACCAGGTGTATTGGCGCAAGACCAAGACCAAGACTGGCTAAGTCTCGTCTTGTTCTTGCATTTGGGCAACACTACTTGGAATCGCCAGATCCGCTATAATTCCTCGCAGGATAAAATAATGAACGTGTTACATGTGGATAATGGAAAAGAGCAACTGCTAGGTTTCTTGGTTGTATTTTCTTATTCCATAACAAGTTAGCCCTTTACTGCAATAAGACCTAATGGTACGTGATGGCCCAAGATGGTAGCCGGCTAGCCTGTTAGGGCTTTATTGCAGTTATATTAAATTCATGAACACCAATTGATTTCTACGCGACGTCTTAACATACCGCTAAATCGCTTGGGGGGACTTCTTTTTCCTTAGGGTGGTAACCAAAGCTTTATAGCCCTAGCGGCAATATGGGAATTTATAATGTCTGGATTTTTATTGGCATAGAATGCCTACCATTCTATGCCAATAAAAATCCAGACGTAATATAAATTCCCATATTGTCGCTGCCGTTGATAGAACCAACGTCCTTAAAAGACCACAGCGCCATCGCTACGCCATGGAGGTAGTCATTTTTCTCGATATAACTTCCCTTTTGAATCAGTGGTAAGTAGAGTCTGCCAGATCTGATTTTGAAAATAAAATTCGATTTTTTAAATGATGTCTAAAATCTGTTAACTAACCCCTAAGATTTGTTCCAATTGAGGCAAGCAAAGCAGAACTTTTCTCACGTACTTCATGCGAGACCTTTCGAAAGAGATTATAAGTTTAACTCTACGCCTATATTCCGTGGCGGTAAATCACTTGAGAAGCCTTATATTATGTTTCAGCCCTTTTTCCACGAACCAAAATATACGTGTAAATTTCGTTATCTGGATAACTTTTCGAAGTTTGACACGATATTGGTTCTGCCCCGGGCGTCGAAGAAAAATACATCAAAGTTTTCTCGTAGTAAGCGTATTTTTGCTTAATCGATTTTCCTTTTTTAAACATAAAAATTTCATTTAAAATAAATCTATGTGTCCATGTATATTTGTTGGTTTGAAGGCGCTAATTTGTAAAACAACCAATCTGATAAGAAAAACTTTTGTTTGGTTTTAAAAGTCCAATTTTGAGAAAGTTTTTACGTTATCTACAATCAAAGCAAACTAAATAATTTCGTGGTCGGGAGATGCAACGCGTTCGATCGATTTATTGTGTAGGGATGTGTATTTTTATCTCTGCCCGACTGGCATATGCAGGAGACAAAAAATTCTATCTCCCGGTAATATCAACTGACAAGGTATAGAGTTTACTTTTCCACCTGTAAAAGCACTGCTATAGGAAAAAGGAGAAGTTATAGTAATATAAGTGTAATATTAAAGGGGGGTAAACTTCTCCTTAGTCCATACTGGGCCAGCGTGGTGGACTACGGCCTAAACTATTATCATTGTGGGAAGAGACCCGTGCCCTGTAGTGGGCCATTAATGGTTTGATGATGACGATGATGAGAAAAATGTGCAAAGTTATTCTACGCAAACTTTCGTTTCATCGTAGCAACAGGAGCAATAATGAAAATATAGATCACTTTTGGACCAGCAAATTTCTAAACTCACTTTCGTAATTACATGACAATAAGAGCAACATCTATTGCCTATCATTATAACCACTTCACTTGCTGCGCTGTAATTATAATCAAAACAGACGTAGACTTTGTTTCATTTAGGTGCACATGTTCAATGCGCATTGTACGTGAGGGTATCCGGCAAATCAGAAAAACAATCGTTCCGATCTATTTGTTTTGAAATCACTGAAACATCTGTTAGTTTAAAAATAGTAATGCAGTCAAGACTCATGACAGTTGTGATGTTACACGTACGAACGACATAAGATCGGATATGGTAAAAAAATATGTTGGGTGGAAGGACTATAACCAGTCATAAAATAAACAATGCATTCAAGAGTAAAGTCTGGCACGAAAAATGACAGATCTGTCATTTCGTATCTCTATCGTAATCTGTACTCTACTCTGCGTAATTCAGGAGTGACCTATGGGAGGAAACCCGTGAAAATATCAAAACCGGTGTCGGTTTTAGGTTGGGGTATCGTTTTCTTTTATTGAACCGGTTAAATAGATACGTCTCAATTATCAGATATTTAAATCGCGTTTTTTTTAAATCGCGTTGATAACCAGTTAGTTTAAATTAACTCAGCTTTAGAAATCGTTCAATCAGTTAACCGGTTAAAAACAGAACGATATTTCAATCGGTTACCAACCAATTCCCAGTACATTAAAACTACATACGAGCTCTATTTCATATATAGAGCTCATATGCGTGACACTTAACCAGCTAAAAACTTGCATTTATCTGTCGGGATAGTGTGACTAACAATAAAGGGTTCAATTGGCATTAATTACCGCCAGGTGTTTTATTGCTTCAACCATTAGGCGAGATCACTGGTCGTCTAAATTCAAATTCTCGACCAAACTCCACCGTTACGTTACCGTCATTTTTTATTTGAGGGTGGAATTCTTTTTTGCTCTGTCTATAGTACTAACCACTATCCCACTTCTGAGCACGGGCCTCGTTTCTCAAAGAAGACCAATGCGAGTTGGTGGGCTATAACGACTATTAGCAAAAATTAGTGATATTAACTGGCTTAACGTGCTCTCCAAGTCTGTCCCTTTTCCTACTTCCGGTGTGGTGCGGAAAATTTCTTCCACACAAAAAACACAAAACCTAACAATTTTTGTCCCGATTCGGAATTCGAACCCAAGACTTCGTGATCCGTAGTTAAACATGCTAACCACTAGACCAACGAGGCAGTTTTTTAAACATTAAGTAAAACAAAAAAATGGTATGAACTCAAATTTATGTAAATATTCTCTACGAATTGAAAATTGCTGTTAACACCGATGAAATTCAATCGAATTTAAATTTAAATTACCTGCCGGTTGTTCACCCTAAAGATAAGAGCAATAAAACTCGTAAGGATAATTACGTAACACAATACTTTTTATCATACCTATTGTAATGTGATTATAAGCGGCGATAGCCTAGTGGTTAGAGCTTCGACTTCCATTTTAGGAATGCTGCGTTCGACCTCCGACACATTCTTACTTTTCGGGTGCTATCTGCGTTTTTAATTTGGGAAAATTAATATGACTTGATTTATTGGTTAGGGAAAATATCGAGAGGAAACCTGCATGCTCGAATGAGAGTTTTCCATAACGTACTTGAATTCGTGTGAAGTCTAACACAAACTTGGTCACCTCAACCGTTCATATTCTTAGAGGACTTAGTGGGCCCTTTAGTGGGCCGTTAATTGGTTAATATTAGTATTGATGATGAATGTGATTCTTGCAATATGATAAACTCAAGTTCCACGCTAGGCAAACTGATAAAAAGTTTACTCCATTCCGCGAGTCGTTTAGGGATACCCATTGGTTTTTTTTTTTGCACTGTGGACTCTTCGAAATGTTGTGACTGCGTAATTGACTCTTAAACCTCTTGAGTTAAATTGGTTTCAATCGATCTCTTCACGAGGGCGTTTTAAACAATCGTATTTGTTTTCCGTTTTCAGAGGGATTCATATCAGCATCATCTTCCTCATCATCAGCAGCAGCAGCAGCAGCAGCAGCAGCAGCATCATCACATCAGCCTATTGAAGCCCACTTTTTGGACGTAGGTCTCTTGTATGAAGTTCTAAAATCAACGGTCCAGGGCCGCTCTTTTTTCCAGTGGCTCCCAGCCTCGTTTGATGTTATATTTTATGTTAAGTAGTTCGTATACGAGTGTACAGTTTTATGGCGTGTCAAATGCTTAAGCTCTACCTTGTTAATCCACTAAAAATCAGTGTGGAGTTTTTAAACGTCAACAAAGTCTTAGTGGGGATTAGGGGTGTCACTAAAGAGTTTTGTTTTGTATTATGTTCCTTTATTTAGAGTGTAGCGGATTTACTTCTGTAATATTTAGTAGCTTTACATTTAATGGGTTTTACAGCATAATCATCATCATCATGAACTACAAACTAAACTACTTTCAGCTACACTATCGCATTAGGTTTAAGTATTCTGTAATGATAGTGTTAGAATAAGAATATAAATAAATAATAAATAAATCATCTATGGCCCATTAGTATCCTACTGTGGAACACACTTTGGACTTTTTCATAGGAGAAAGAGTTTTAGCCCGCTAAGGCAATCTTATCTCATTCTGAGAGGAGCCCCGTGCTGCCGGTATTGGGTTAATAGTAATGATGATGATGATGCCCTCTTCGACCCACGCAGATCAAGCCTTGGGGACCTTGGGTGCCATTTTGCTCCAATGCAGGTAGCAAGGGTTTAATCATTACACAGTATAATCATAAAATCCTAATATTACCTGGAACCACAGAATCGTTAAGAAACATACAGAAACCGCGTAGGTACCCGATTTTGAAGCATCAAAAAGCACTCTACTTTATTAGTGTTTCTCGAATAAACTGTTAGTTCACTTCATACAATTTAGCAGTAGACAGTAATTATTTTACCTCTAGTGTTCTAAAAGTTTACCATAAAATTGGAAAATGGGAAAAAAGTTTGTGAGCTCGCAACATTCCGCGGGTGTAAAGTGAGACGCGCGATACGTTTTCACTGTTTTTTGACACAACGCACTGCATACAATAACGGCTGAATGAGGATTCTGTTTATTCTTAATTCTGTGCCGGGAACATAGAGGCAAAAACACAATGTACATATTTGATCGGTAGTCAAACATGCTCACCACCAACATGGCATTTAAAGCAGATTACGGATTGGTTTGACATTTCATTGACTTAAAATTTGTTATTTAAATCTCAACCTGTCAGAGGTATAGCAGATAAATTGCAACCATACCTTTAGTCGGTTTCTGCGCGGCGTCATACGGCGGCACATATTATTCGGTAGGGTGGTAATTAGTCGCAGCCGAAGCCTCCCACCAAACAAAATATAATATAAAACTTACTAGCTTCTGCCCGCGACTTCGTCTGCATGGACTTCAGAAATGGGTCTAAACTCCAAAGCTTCGCTCGTTAACAATTTTTAATCCTACTACGGGTACCATTTTAGAGATCGGTATAGAAAGTCCTTCAATAGCATAGGTGGCATGCGTACCAAATTTCAAAGCTGTCTGCCGGCAGACATCTTAGAAATAGCTCGTATAAAATTTTTAATTATCCCTAAGGAACTACTAAAGGAATCGGGATAAAAGGTAGTCTATGTTCTTTTCCATGTCAAAGGCTATATGCATGCCAAATTTCATCCAAAGCTGTTCAGTCCTTTTTGCGTGATTGAGTAAAATACATCCACACAAATTTGAAATTTATAATATTAGTAGGATTAATAAACGTACTATCCATGTTAAAATATAACCGTAGAGAGATAACTGAGAAAGAAACTAAGTATTCACCTTAAAAAAAAAGCGGCCGTCTCAAAAGTGAAAGACGCATCTAGACCACACTTTGAGATCAAAGACTAGTGTTTCTGAGATGGGAATGTCTTTGTACCGGCGGGATGATGTAACAACACGTCGTCCCCGCGACTGTTTTGCCGGGCGGGTTTTATAAAATTGCATTTGTTTTGTGCCCGAGTACATGTGGCTTTCTAGTTTATTATATTGTGACTAAATAAAAATGTATCCGGCTGCGAGCAGTTGCCTCGAGCTTTTCGCTGTAGGGTTTCACATACTGCGTTGAACTTACAAGTTACTACGATAACAACGCTTGTTATATTGTTAAGTTTTTTTTTTACAGAATACGGAGTAGGGTGCAGCACAAAACGATGCGTACTCTTAGCATTTCTATTGAAACAATGAGCCTACAAAAATCAAACTTTAAAAATGAATGATTAAGCTTTAAAAACGACTGACAGCCGGTCGGCGCAGTGAGCAGCGGCCCTGCTTTCCTCGTCATGGGCCGTGGGTTCGATTCCCTCACTGGAAAAATGTTTGTGTGATGAGCATGAATGTGTTTCAGTGTCTGGGTGTTTATCTGTGTGTTATAAGTATTTGGATTTGTTTTATAAGAAGGTTACCATATATAGCTCCCAAATTTGTTAAGACGTATTTAATAGTTAAATTTTTTTAGTTATAGGTCTTTGATCATCAGTTCAGAATTAGCCGGAATGGATTCTATTAGCTAGAACTAATAATTAGTTTCCCATACAATTTAATATTGGAAAGTAGGTGGTATACGTGTGTGAAATACAATTTAGTTAAATTTTATAAGTACCATATGCCGATCATTTATCACGTCTTAATAAAGTAAGTTTCCCAATTAAAAAATCTCAATTTCTAGGTTATATAGAATAAATAAATAAATAAATAAATAAATATACTACGACAATACACACATCGCCATCTAGCCCCAAAGTAAGCGTAGCTTGTGTTATGGGTACTGAGATAGCTGATGAATATTTTTTTATGAATATAATACACATAAATACTTATAATATACAGATAAACACCCAGACACTGAAAAACATTCATGTTCATCACATAAACACTCTCCAGTTGTGGGAATCGAACCCACGGCCTTGGACTCGGAAAGCAGGGTCGCTGCCCACTGCGCCACTCGGCCGTCCATACGGCCATAGAAGTTTTAGTAAAACTTTTGTATAATCTGGAAATAAGAATACATCGATTCCGGATGTCTTAGTATTTTCCGCTATCAACATCAAATTCAATGGACATTCGAGATTGCAATGGGTATTGCAATATTCACAATCCGTATCTAGGAAGTTGTAGGAATTTCCTAATAATGTCAAAGGCTTATTGAACACCTTTTTTTACCAGACACGACCATGTGTTTCTTTACCTCGAGAGCTAAAGTTAAGAAAATCAACTGATCTTATTCTCTCTCTCTTCTGATATGAAATTCAGCTATCTTCCCCGGACATTTCTAGAGAGTAAAGTCTCCAGTCCAATTTTTAATAGCTGTTTTATTTAACGGTAGCTCACAATTATCAATTGTATTTCAACAGCAGCGAGGTTGATATTGGAGTGACGGGATGAGATAAAAACAAACGTTTAACGCACCTCCAGTTCACATTGTTCCGGGATAAGCAGTTCGATGTCCCTTTTGAAGTGTACCTACCGAACGGTATCCACGTTCCCATATAAAAACCATACAACAAAGGAAACTTTTCGTTTGAAGCATTCGACAATTTCCTGAACGATTATGAATTTGAAACAACTAGGTCTTTGTCGGAGACGTTGATTAGACTTTTATTGATTTTGGTGTTCGTTTAATAACAATCATCGTTATCAAGGGGTTATATCCTAGTGGTTAGAGCTTCGGCATCCTTTTCGGGGTAACCGAGTTCGATCCTCGGCACAGATCTCTAACTTTTCGGAGTTACGTGCGTTTTTCATTTAAGAAATTTAAAATATCACTTGCTTTAACGGTGGAGGAAAACATCGTGAGGAAACCTGAATGCCTGAGAGTTCTCCATAACGTTCTCAAAGGTGTGTGAAGTCTACTGATACGCACTTGGGCCGCGCGGTGGACTATGGCCGAAACTCTCCTCATTCTGAGAGCAGACCCCCCGTGCCCTGTAGTGGGCCGGCAATAGTTGGATCATGATGATGGTGATGATGACCGGCCGGCCCACTACAGGGTTACTGTCGGAATTACTGTTACTGTTGCCCATTGCAGATTGGTAACTTGACACGCCTTTGAGAACAAATTCGACGGCCGATTGGCGCAGTGGGCGGCGACCCTGCTTTTTGAGTCTAAGGCCGTGGGTTCGATTCCCACAACTGGAAAATGTTTGTGTGATGAACATGAATGTCTTTCAGTGTCTGGGTGTTTATATGTATATTTTAAGTATTTATGTATACTATTCATAAAAATATTCATCAGCCATCTTAGTACTCATAACACAAGCCACACTTACTTTGGGGCTAAATAGCGATGTGTGTATTGTCGTAGTACATTTATTTATTATTATTTATAATAACAGTTAAATAACAGTTTCAAAAAAAAAAATTATGGAATATATTAAAAAAATAGCAGCAAAAGAAATAATAAATTTACTGCAGCAGCAGATTGGCATTATATTTAAGGACGGGTTTTTTTTTACAAAAAAACGGATAAGTCTGCCTTTTACTAAAGCATTTTCTACTAGAAAACTTCGAACGTGGCAGAAAAACGACTGAAGGTGTAGCCAAAAGGTTGTTACAAGTCATACTCATAGTACCTACCTAACTTATAGCTTAGATAAAGTACTCAAAAGTTATATTACGTTTATGGGGTAAAGATTGACAGAGGCTCCTTTTTAACCGGGAAAATTCATGGTTGGCATGGCTAAGATCGAAAGTTCAATTATGTTTTTGCCAATTCCTACTTAAATAAAGGAACAGATTACGATGAGATTCGGAATCTGATATTGAAGAATCCTTGACCTCTAAAGTCTATTATATTAGTACCTATTATTAATGCGACTCGCGGGCAAAGCCATATCTAAGGATCTCGTTGAGTGTTACTTTAATTATCTATCATTCATTTACATACTTTTTTTTAATCTCAACAATGTTAATTTATGAAGGGAAAAAAAAAAAAAAACCTTCGCTTGTGGGGCTTTTGTGGGCTCCAGCAGGACTTATATCCCCCAATTATATCCCCTGACAAGGGATATCATTAAAGCTGTGTCAGAAACCTCCTAACTATACGCGCCGTTTCAAGGGCTAGAGCCTCCTATTATGAACATTACTTTTTATAATCTATCATTTATTCTTTTTAATTTTTTTAATTTCTTAACAATGCTTAAAAATGAAATAAAAAACACTATTAAAAATTTATAAAAAAAACATCCACCCTCCGCTTGCGGGGCTTTTGAATGCCCAAGCAACCGGCGGTCAGGGCTCCAGAGTGAGGAACCTCCTCACGATACGCGCCGTTTCAAGGACTACTGCCTTCTGTATCCGACCCTTGCTCCAATAACCAAGCGAAAGCTTCTTAGGATATTGGTCGAAGCTTTTCGCGAGAAGACCATTGACTGAAACGACGATCAACAACGAACAACAACGGTCGAATCAACATTCCACATGGCGGTAATCTCGTAAGCACGGTCCAAGTATTTAGATACTTTTTCCTTTTCAACTTTCACCAGATTATCGTCATGTGGAATAGTAATGTCAACAATTATTGCACGGCGCACTGATCGATCAACTAGCACTATATCAGGTCTATTAGCTGTAATATACCTGTCAGTAATCGTTCGATCCCAGTAGAGCAATGCACTGCTATTTTCAAGAACTGACGCCGGGTCGTACCTATAGTAAGGCATCTCAAAATCGATTAGGCCAAACCGAAGAGCAAGTTGTTGATGAACAATCCTGGCTACTTGATTATGCTACTTTTTATGAACATTAGTTTATTATTACATCTTATTATTATATTATCATATAAATGAGAGACACTGTTCTGAATCATAGAAACGTCCCTAAAAAATTTTTTACCGTTATAAAATTCGGAAGTTATTACATGTAAATTCGAAAGTAAATAAAATACCGTAAAAAATCTTTTTACCCTGTTGTAAGACATTCAGCATAAAATGCTCGTATCACAACAATAACATAACATACAATTTCTAATAATTTTACCGGATCGTCATTAACTCCACCTGTACTGTACCCTGTATGGGTTTGAATTTCGGAATATACTGTAGGTAACCAAAAATAGTTCTTAAATCTAGTCAGGTACGTGTGTAGGATTTTTATGTGCGGAACGTGTGCAGGGGCTCGAAGCCGTATCTGATTTATAGATTTTAAAACACACTTTTGCGAATAACTTTACTGAATAGGAATCTTATTAAACCCTTCTCATTCAGAGAAGGAAACCTGTATGGGCCTTAATGGGTTAGTGATGATAATGGTGCAACAAGTAAGCGGGCCGATTATTTTCTTCTAATAAGTGAACAAACGTAAAGATAAAGTATCAGAAATAGTCACAAAGAATAGAGGCAAGAGACAGAGACAAACCGGAAATAAAACTTTACACTAAAGATCTCGAAATTAGCATGCAAAATAAAAACAGCGGATTACGAAAAATTTGGCGTTCAGTTTTATGACAACCGGTAAAATTATTTAAAAGAAAGTTAAGAGTTAATAAATAAATAAATATACTAAGACACAAATCGCCGTCTAGCCCCAAAGTAAGCTTAGCTTGTGTTATGGGTACTAAGATAGCTGTTGAATAATTTTATAAATATAATACACATAAATACTTATAATATACAGCTTAACACCCAGATACTGAAAAACAATCATGTTCATCACACAAATATTTTCTAGTTGTGGGAATCAAACCCATGGCCTAGGACTCAGAAAGCCCAGGGTCGCAGCCCACTGCGCCAGTTAGCCGTCAAATGATGTTGATGGTGTTTAGAAAGTAATTACATATGCGGATACTCAAGGCAGCCCTTAATTAAAATAATTTAGAACTTCCTCTTTCTATAATACTCTATCGTAGGTTTTGCATTGAATGTGGACAGTTACGATGTACAGTAAACAATTGGTGAATAGATAAATAGACAGGCTCGTTTAAAACAAGTAGAGTAGCAATCAGCAATGGTTAAAAATACAAGGCAAGCTTAATACGAGACAAACTCTAAATAAAACTAGACACTAGAGACCGATAAAGCGGTCTCGAAACGAACATGTAAATAAAAACAGCTTGGTACGAAAAACTTGGCGTTGAAATTTGGGACACCCTGTAAGTAAGGTTATACAAAATAACGCAGTGAGTTGTTTTATTGTTGGTGTGTAGTACGTACATGTGTGACACTCAAGGCAGACTAATTAAAATAATCTACGATGTAGCCATATTTAAAAGAGTTAGTTCTACTCTTTTGAATATGGCTACATCGTAGATCTCTCATTGAATACAATGGCCTGCTTATTGCAAGTGGTCCATCAGTGGCAAAATTAATTATTGAAGAAAAAAGTATGCGTGCGCAGGGAAAAGTAATAATGATTCATAAAAAAAAATGTATTGTATAATTAAAGTAATCATTATTATCTAGAAAAAAGTCCGCGAGGAAATACAATATCTGACTATCACAGCTAAGTCACAGTAGCAGCTTTTGTGTTCTAAAATTTTATTAGATCGCCGCGACCGCCGCGCCCGTCGAAACAAAAAATGATAAGAACTGTATAAGAAATAATACCTACTGCGATAATAATGTAAGGTACATTATTATTACAGTACTTATTAATTCTTATTCAAATAAATAGTTTTATCATCAACGGTGTTTATTTAGCCATAAAATTCTTTTTAGTTTATTCCAATCGGACATTTAAGTTATCGCAAGTTTAAACATTCAAAGACTATATAAAATACGGTTCTTTTTAAAACTAACAACCGATTTTTTTAAAAGAATACAAAACTTCAAAATATCTGTACACACTACTACTAATACTAAACCTCAATTGAATGCCACACATCTCCCAAATAAACTGTTCCTACGGGATGCTACAAAAACAAAAGCGAAAGAAGTCGCGGGCGACAGCTTGTGTCTGAATAATGTTACAAAGAACTTAAAGACAACGTCACGTGTAGGTATTTCACTTGTATGTACGTAATACTTGCGAAACAACAAAGTAATTCCAAAAATAGTTATATTCCGAAACGTTTCTAGATCATTCCTTTTGTTCTAAGCCTTTGATAAGTGGTTTAAAAGCAGACGAAAAGTAACTTCAAGCGAACGAGTGATCAATTGTGAAACCTAAGGACTTCAGCTACGAGTACTATTCTGGACAAGGATTGACCTGCGATTTAAAGTATGTTCTGCAACCTTGTCGAGAAGATTAAAGTCTGACTTAAGTCATCAGGTGTTCTTATTCCAAACTTTAGAAAACTTAGCACACAATGATAATAATAAAAAAATCATATAACGACGCATATCAATGCAAATAATATTTTGGCCAATACTCAGAATGGATGTAAGTCCCGGTCTCGTGGTACAAAGGAACTCCTCATCATTGATACTGCTATTTGCCAGCAGGTTCGGCGAAACAGAAAAAACCTCACGGCTGCTTGGATTGATTACAAGAAGGCCTATGATTCGGTGCCTCATTCGTGGCTCATGGAAGTCGTTCGGTTGTATAAAGTCGATGCAACTCTATGCTCTTTTCATGAGTCATGCATGAGGCAGTGGATGACAGTCCTTCGTCACCCAGGAGCTCTTGAGAAATCTGAATCGATTGAACCGATAGGAATTAAGCGGGGTATTTTCCAGGGCGATAGTTTGAGTCCTCTATGGTTTTGCCTAGCCCTTAATCCTCTCAGTAACTTGCTGATGGACTCAGGACTAGGATTTCGCCTTCGCAGAGGTGGTGAGCTCATATCTCACTTACTGTATATGGATGACCTCAAGCTGTATGCATCAAAACGATCAGACCTTATGGCATTGTTAAAGATAACTCAGACCTTTAGCAATGACATAGGGATGGAATTTGGTGTAGACAAGTGTGCGGTAATCATTGTAGAGCGAGGTAGGGTTGTGAGCTCTGAGAATATAGTTCTTTCAGAAACTATTATTCTCAAATCACTTCGTGAAGGGGAGACCTATAAATATCTTGGAATGTCAGCACTTGGTATTGAGGTAGGGCACATGAAACAGGTAGTGCAGGAACGCTTCTTTAGCCGCCTGAAAAAAGTACTAAAGAGTCTTTTATCAGGTGGTAATAAGGTGCGTGCCTTTAATAGCTGGGTCATGCCCTTACTCATATACACTTTTGGCATTCTAAAGTGGACTCAAACTGAACTGGACACCCTGGACTGTAAAGTTCGCAAACTGTTGACGGCTTACCGTATGCATCACCCACGTTCCTCTGTAATGAGGTTGTACATCCCACGCAAGTGTGGAGGACGTGGTCTTCTGAATGCCAAGAACCTTCATAATCGTGAGGTGTGCAATCTTAGAGATCATTTTCTTAGAATGAATATGGGTATGTGTAAGGATGTCGTTGCAGTAGATAAGGGTCTTACTCCACTATTCCTTGGCAAAGAGAACTGGCGCAAGCCAAAAGTACTTAGCAACTCAGATCGTGTGGCGGTATGGAAGAGTAAGGATTTGCAAGGCAGATTCTACATGGCCCTGTCGGGACCAGATGTAGATCAAATCGCATCTGTATCCTGGTTACAGTTCGGTGACCTATTTGGGGAAACCGAGGGTTTTGTCTGTGCAATTATGGACGAAGTCATCAAGACGAGAAACTACCGGAAACACATTATGAAAGATGGCACTCTAGACATATGTCGAGCGTGTCATCGTCCTGGGGAGTCCCTCAGGCATATAGTTTCCGGGTGTTCTCATCTTGCTAACGGCGAATACTTGCACAGACATAATCAAGTAGCCAGGATAGTTCATCAACAACTTGCTCTTCGGTTTGGCCTTATCGATTTTGAGATGCCTTACTATAGGTACGACCCGGCGTCAGTTCTTGAAAATAGCAGTGCATTGCTCTACTGGGATCGAACGATTATCACTGACAGGTATATTACAGCTAATAGACCTGATATAGTGCTAGTCGATCGATCAGTGCGCCGTGCAATAATTGTTGACATAACTATTCCACATGACGATAATCTGGTGAAAGCTGAAAAGGAAAAAGTATCTAAATACTTGGACCTTGCTCACGAGATTACCGCCATGTGGAGTGTTGAGTCGACCGTTGTTGTTCCGATCGTCGTTTCAGTCAATGGTCTTCTCGCGAAAAGCTTCGACCAACATCTCAAGAAGCTTTCGCTTGGTTGTTGGATCAAGGGTCGGATACAGAAGGCAGTAGTCCTTGAAACGGCGCGTATTGTGAGGAGGTTTCTCACTCTGGAGCCCTGACCACCGGTTGCTTGGGCATTCAAAAGCCCCGCAAGCGGAGGGTGGAAGTTTTTTTTTTTTATAAATTTTTAATTGTGTTTTTTAATTTATTCTTAAGCATTGTTAATAATTAAAAAAAAAAAAAAAAAAGAAAAATAATAAATGATAGATAGCTAAAAAATCATGTTTTTGAAGTTATACTTTACTTTTGTCGCGTTAGGGAAAAATGGTAAGAGTAAACTTTTACGATGCGCGCGAACACCGTCACAAAAAACCGACACCATGTAGTTAGCATAATCAGCATTTTAGTGTTTCTAAAAAAGGTTTGACAGTTGAATTTCAATAATTCAAACAATACCTTTTTTCTATTGTTAGTGTTGTTTTTTCTACAAACGTAGAATAAGGCGAAAGTTAAAATTTTTGAAAAGATTTTTATCTTGTTACGCCAAAGACGTTTTCCTTTTTTATATTTAGTTTTACATTTTGACACTGAGACACAGTTGTTATAGAAGACTTAGCCCAAACAGTTACGAACAAGTAAGTAAACAAACAGCATGTCTAAATTAAGTAGAGTGTCAGCGTTATTTGCAAAAATACAAGGCAAGCGTAATACGAGACAAAATGTAAACAAAACTGTACACCAGAGACCGATATAGCAATTTCCAATCTCGCTTGTAAATAAAAACAGCGGTGTACGCAAAAGTTAGTGGCAAAAAGCGAGTGTAAACGACAAGATATTTATCTCCTTGGGAGATAATTAAGTTAGAAACAAAGAGAACAGTTGGTACACCTGGGTACTTAATCAATGTAGCTACAGGATTGCTCTAGGAGAATTCTTGTATCGAGTTTTCTAACAATTTCCTAGAACAAGAACTGTTAAGCACTAGTTTTATTTTGATTAGCCCAGTTACATGTTGAATGAAAATTTCCGAATACAATGCGTTCGGAACTCCATTCTTATGGTATTTAAGTAAAATTTGTAGATAACAATATCTAAATTTGTATACAACTCACCAAAACAAAATACGGAAATTCTTTAATAAAGTTATTTATTGAAATCATCGCAAAGTGTGAGTCAGACCACGCATCGAGGGTTCTGTACCATGAAAATAAACGTCTTATAATAATTAGAAGACTTTGGATAGAAACGGGCGTTACTTTGCGGAATTACATTATTTATTATGAAAAGTAAGCTTATAGACAATATCGCGTATAACCAGAACTTTGATTTTTCTCACTAAAATAAGAGACTGACTTAAGTTTTTGGTATAAGTTTAATTCTAGTACTTAAAGCCGTCTCTGGTGACACACGAGGTGGACGGACGGACACATAAAATGGAATAAGGTCTTATTTTTTATGTATTACCTATACTTATATAATGCTCTATCGACTCTTTTTATTTAAGACTTTTTGTTTTGCAAACTACGTGCAGATAAAAAAAAATTATTCAAGAACATGGAAATAAAATAACTTCCTACTATCATATGACCTAGTAACCCCTCTTAAAAGATTCAATGCACCTTTTAGCTCCATTTGCAATAAAAATAAAAATATTTTATAATTTTTTACCTTTTTAATAATGTTTTGTCACATACGAGTATAATATCATTTATTGCTACTCCATTTCGAACACAGCAGGCAAACACAGTAGCGAAATAAGAAGTTGTAACAGACGGGGTCGAATCCTAACAGTTATTTTTAACTTTTTAATACGGAACCCTAAAAACCTTGAGAGTGATGATTTTATTACTCTGAAACGTGGTCGCTAAGCTAACTATGGAGTCCTCAAGCGGGCAATGGAGAGAGATGTGCTTGGAGGTTCTTTACGGGAATGAGGACATCTGTAGAAAGGCTAGGGTCAGTGACAGTAGTAATAGGCGGGGCACATAGATCGGAGAACGGCTGGACGTTAGGGTCCCAAGGTGCTGGAATAGCGACATTTCTGACGCCCTCCCTGGCGCAACGGTGAGCGCTGTGAATTTAATCAGGAGGTCCGATTTCCGGAAAGGGCAATTTGGCAATTTATAATTTCTGAATTTTCGCTGGTCTGGTCTGGTGGGAGGCTTTGGCCGTGGCAAGTTACCAACCTACCGACAAAGACGTGCCGGTAAGCGATTAAGTGTTCCAGTGCGATGACGCGTAGAAACCGATTAGGGGTAAGACTACCATACTACCTCCCTTACAGGTTAGCCAGCTACCACATTAGACTGCATCATCACTTACCACCAGATGAGATTGCAGTCAAGGCCTAACTTGTAGTGGAATAACCTCAAACGAATTGCAGGGAGCCACTAGATCTATTAAAAATCTTTCCTGATTGTGTATTAAACTCCCTACAGGATAGTTCCTATACGGAGTTTAATACACAATAACATAAAGGGAGACATAGTTTTCCAGCAGTGGACGTTTATTAGTTGACATGATGAAAAAGCTTTATTGGCTCTGTTGATTACGGTCACTTGGGAAAATTTTGATCAAAATTATATCCCTCGCCTAATTGCTCAACGTAAACATTTTAATAAACGCATCCTCAATAAAAAAGGCAGCTGTGTCTTAAAATTCCATTAACTGGGATTAGGCACGCCTTCTATATTTAGATTCCCCTCAATTTGCCGTTCTTTAATCACTTTGCGAAAATTTTTGATCCTTCGTTTATTATATTTACGCGAGTTTATAACTTAACAACTTTTTTATTGTTTCTGTTTATTACAAGCAATACGCAATGTGCACCGAAAATATTATTGTATCCGAAAGATTATTGGATTGAATAGTGGAAATGGTATGAAAACTAAGCGAGGTCAAAATGTTTATTTTCCATCCAGGTGATGGATGACCTCGGGGTGTTTAAAAGGACACCTCTACAATGGGCAGATAATATTCGAGCAAAAAATCCATTAATTAACGATTTTAATGTCTGAACGTTGACGGGGGTTATTGACCGATTCGGTGTCGCAATTGACAACGTGATGTAGTATTGGCAGTATAGATATAAAAATGCTAAAAGCGAACAAACTTTTTTTTATTGGCCTAATTGTTAGGTATTTGGCGTTTCTCTCAAAGAAACCGCATTCGATCCCCAGCACGCTAAGTTATATCCGTTTTTAATTTATATAATTAAATATCACTTGCCTTAACGGCGAAGGAAACATCGTGAGAAAATATGCACGCCTGAGTTCTTGATAATGTTTTCAAAAGCGCGTGAAGTCTACTAATCCGCATTGGCAACAGTTAGGTGTCCACCTAACTGTACACGGGTCTACTCTCAGAATGGGATGGTCTACTCTCAGAACCCTTCTCATAAATAACTTTAACGAAAAAAGGATTTTAATTTCAACGAGCCTGGTGCAGGGAACTTGCGAAACATTTTGCGAAAATATAAAAGCGTCGCGAGCGCGGTCTACCCGTGTTTGTGTTGTAAATAGAAAAACGTAACGTAATTGGTTTTCCTCTATTTCTGAACCGCCTAGTGCCTGCGCCCTGAAACCTTTACTGTGACATCTCCTGCATTTTTTATGTCGTGAACAGTCGAATGTTATATTAAGTAATGTTCCATCATCATCATCAATTCCAAAGATTGACGTCCACTGCTGGTTAGATCTATAGTTAAAATCCACGATCCTGGTCAGCTGTCGTCAACTCGTCGGCTGCCGACCAACGCTACGTTTACCGGTGCGAGGTATAATTCTCTACTTGACGGAATATTCCACATAACATAGCTTATTATACGTACTAATCTTGACTCTTCCGCAGTCGGATAACTATAGTAATGCGTTGGCAAACCCGTTGAAAAGTGGACATTCGTAAGCTGGATGTACACCGTAAGACGGTCAAATGAGCCGCATACGTAGACGGATAATTGTCAACTTAGCGCAATTAAGCTTTAGGTGTGCAATTAAATTACAAATGGGTGCGTTCGCGTTGTAACGCCGGACGACGGACGGATAATTTGGACCAAAGTGGACGAATCGCCTGGTTGAGTACAGTGACTACTCATCTCTATTTTCATTTGTTTTTTTTTATTGAAATTGTTTCGTTGTGCTGCAATAAAGTTATTCTATCTATCTTCTCCCGAGGTTAATGATCAATCTCATCCAAATTCTTAATCGAATAGTAGAGTTAGAAGAGCCATCGTTATCGACAGTGAGATCAGGAAAAGGATAGCATTTCTAAATTGAATCTTGGATCTAAAGTATTTGTTTTATATTATTTCGGGTGCTATTATATTTTTATAATTTTTATAGTGTTTTTAACTCACCACCACTCTACCGTCGCACTGCAAGGAACCGGGCGGGTGTTCACCCCTAATGTTGTAATGTTCCGAAAACTCGCACGAAGCGATTTGCATCTTCTTTTCTCATACCCATGGCTGGGATTTCGAGTTCTGTGTTTCCTAATTCTTACAACCTGGATAACTAACAAGAGTGAACAGGCATCTTCTAGGCTAGCGCGTTCCTTCTTAGGCCACATCTACACTTTCCATCAGGTGAGATTGTGGTCAAACGCTAGTCTATTACAATTTAAAAAAAAGAAGAAAAATACTACATGCATTTTAAAAAATTTAAAGATTTGCAGGTATTGTTTGGAAGCAATTACTTTGTCGTAGTCAATGGTATTCGCTGTACAATAAGTTTTATGTGAAAGCTGGGAAGAAACCTTTTCTTTATTTGCGGCAACATGACAAAAAATAAAGTAAAAGATTACGATTCATCAATTGCCTTTTGGCGCAGTGGGCAATGACCATGCTTTCTGAGTCCTACCTAGGCAGTGGGTTCGATTCTGGAAAATGTTTGTTTTATGACTAGATGATGACTAGATGGCGATGTGTGGATTTTCGTAATATATTTATTTTATAACAGTTTACTTCCTGGCTAAAGGCCGCCTCTAACGGGAGGATTTTCCCATAATCAAGCTGGGCAGACGAGTTGGTGATCGCAGTAGACGGAAGTAGTAACAGAGAGGACGCAACTGCCTGTTTCCCTTTATATTAATGTTATATTCACAAAAGTGATATAATGTACCGCTACCAATAGAAAGACCACTCAGTTAAGTATTGGAAATCAGGATCACTCAAATACCATTATAAAAAAATAGCACACATTTTTTTTTTTTTTACGTATAATGAGCAAATTACCCTAACGTTAATATTGTAAACAGTATATGAAACGTTAAATTTTTGCGCTAGAAGAAGCACGTAAACTTGGCTTTGTTTTGTGTACGTGATATCATCCATTGCAAACCGCGAATAAGCACGCACGGTCCACTTAGTGCATCGCTGCCATAAAATAGCCATGAATCTTTAACTAAAAACGGGAATCAGGAAAAAAAACAAAATTCATTTATTTCAAGAATGCCTACTTTATAAGCAGGTCACGTCATCACATCATATGTCGTCAGCAACGTCACTAAAAAAAAGATGTTTTTTTTTTTTTTACTCTAACACCGGTTCGGAAGGCAGATTCTAAGGAGAAGAAATCGGCAAGAAACACTAGAGCAGTTGCTCCTAAATTTAACAATCATTATTATCTTGTATTAGCAGTTTTTAGTAGAAGAGCTGTTTGTGGCAGAGCTTGTCCTGGGAAATTCTACTGCCATGCTTTTTTGCCGCAAAGCGTCGTTGTTGCAATGCTGTTTTCCAGTCTTAAGTGCGTGGTTGCAGGTGTAATTACACCTACGCCTCAGGTTAATGGACGCAGGGCAGCATGTTGCAGACATGGTCCTGGCATCCTTGAGGTGATTTATAGGCGATGATGGCACTTAACAAAAGGTAGGCCATCGGCTTGGTCCATCAATCATAACTATAAAAAAAGCAACATTGCTACGAGGGAAATTTATTAGGACATAATCGTATTAAAATGGAAACAGTTCCCAACCGCAGCGTTTAGCGCCAACTGTGGTATGTCGGTTAAGGTTTTTTTTATGGCGTGCGTTATGCAAGCGCGTGCGCAGCGAGCATTCAAATAAGCCCCCCGAGGCAGACTGACAACGCGACTCGCGAGATATAACATTCCTGCATAAATATTATAGGGCCTCGGATTACACGCCGTATAACAATAAGCGTTTCTTTTTTAATTCAAGCATTGATAGCCCAGTGGTTAGGACTTCGGCTTCACTTTCGGGGTGACCAGTTCTAATCCCAGCACGCACCTCTAACTTTTCTAATGTCTCTAACTTCTCTAACATTTCTTTATGTGCGTTTTAGTAATTAAAATATCACTTGCTTCAACGGTGAAGGAAACCTGCCTGCCTGAGAGTTTTCCAAATTCTGAAAGGCGTGAGAAGGCCAGCAATCCGCACTGGACAGCGTAGTGGACTACGGCCTAAGCCCTTCTCATTTTGGGAGGAGACCCGTGCAAGTGACCTGTAGTGTGCCGGAAAAGGATTGTTGTGATAATAATGATGATGAAAGCCCTTAGTGTGATTTTGCAATCTTGTTTTAGCGGCCTCACCGATTTAATTGTAAGGGCCTTATCGATTTATATGCGGCATCGTCTCGGCCCACGAAATTTCTTGGCACGTCCATCACGTAGTGGGTTGGTAAAAGGTTGGAAACGATGATGAGAATGATGTTTTGCAACACCGTTTTTAATGAGAAGTGGCACAAAGAAACATAAATTGCTTGCATCCATGAAGACCGACATAGGATATTTGTAACCCGGAAAAAGAAAGGGTTTATACGGGATTTATGAAAAAAAAGATTTTTTCAGTTGCTTTGAAATTGTAGGCTCTTAACCAGACTGCCTGATAATATGTTCTTTTGTCCATTATTATTTTAATTCTATTATTTGCGTCGCATACGTTAACAAAAACATTTTATTTACCTATTAAGGATTTATAGTGATAATGGTATTATTGGTAACTACGCGTATTTTCAGTGACTTTTAAAGTTTAGAATTTTAGCCGACGGCTTGAAAATAATATTTTTGTCACATATTTATACTAAAACCTTATACCTACATATTACCAACGTATAGTGATTGTGGTATGTAAATTACTTGAGAAAACTAAATCAAATTTTCAGTCCGGACCGCGATGCAGTGAACCGGGCGAGGCTGGGCTAGTGATACCATATTATTACCATTTCGAAAGGAGACCGAGACTCGTACATTCGTATTATCATCGTCCTGCTCTATCGTAGAAGATGGAATTAGATCATAGATATCGTTGGCAAAAGAGGGGCACACCGCAAAGAATTAGTACGACCTGTTACCCTACTCCCGACGAGGGGGCAGTTCAAACTTCTTATTTCTATCTGACCCCCTAAGAAAACAGCGCGTGGACTGACCGGAAAAAAAAGTTTTATCTATCTTTTTATTACTATTTCTACCCCAGAAGTGAAAGAGGAGGGCATGTAGAACTGACCCGCAATCTTCAAGTTGGCTATATAAAATGAGTTATTAATTTACTGAGGTAATTTTAATAAACTACCTACACCTCTGTCTCTAAATAATACATAATTTATATTAAGTTTAAGCTAGAAAGCCGTAATAAAAGGCACATAGGCGATAAAAAAGCTAGGGTAGTAATGATTATGTTAACCAGGTTTATCTTATTCGGTTTTAAATAGCACTGTGAAAGAAAGAAAATGATTAAAATGTAAGCTACGTCTTATACAACGAATATAGTTAACACCATCTTATTAAATAAATGATTGTATGTCACGAGTGAACGTTAAAGTCGGTTTGAATAAAGAAAGTTTTGAGTCTGATTTAGATATATGTACCTACACAACACAAGTTGTAATAAATATATGTATCTATAGGTATAAACGCCAGAGAATTTACTTTTTTGACGTCTCATAAAAATTGCAACTCTGCGAGCTATTACGCAATGTCACTCGAGCAGAAAATTTCATTTCGTTAGCTTTCTAGATATGCAGTAGGTAGTTTACTACCTACTACTAAATTTTAATTATTATTGTGTCTCGTTTTTATTACATCAAGACGTTTAAGGTAGGCAATGTTTTTTCATATAAGCGGTGATAGCCTAGTGGGTAAGACTTTAGCTTTCCTTTCGTGGAGACCCGAGTTCGATCTCCAGTGTACTACTGCCTTTTCGGATTTATGTGCGTTTTAAGTTTATGCATGCTTTAAAGTTCTCCATAATGTTTTCAAAGGCGTGAGCAAGCAACCAATCCGCACTTGGCGCACAAACAGCGCGGTGGTCTACGGCCCACAAACTTCTAAAACTAGGAGGAGACCTGCGTCCTGTAGTGGGTCGCTCAATGGGCTATTAACGAGGATAGTAAGGTTTTTTTTTATGTAAACCTAGTTAATGTAATTTGCCCTGAATTGTTATTTAAGCGATTATTTGAAACAATATTTTATGGTAGCAAGGTAGTACATTCTCGGTTTATCAATAAATATGCCCACCCGAGTCCTGAACATTAAAATTCACCTAGCTCCCTCAATCCAACTACGGTAACACATATGTATAGGGCATACATACACTAATATTCAAATAAATCGCAATAGTACAATTTAAGTAGCGTTTCCGCTGAAATCAACAAATAAACTAGCAAGTTGGATGTTACGTTCGTCTTAACTTTTGAGAGAGAATAAATTTTCCTTCTCGAAAAACTGCGAACTGGGGAGCACTATAATTATTAGCTTTATGACTCCGACGCAACAACGCCGGGGTTTGTTATAAGTTTAACGTGTCTGTGCGTGTGTTTGTCTGTGGCATCGTATTTCCCGAACGGATGAACAGATTCTTGAAGACGAATTAGTCGGGAGTGTTTTTAGATAAGTTTGATGAAAATCGGTCCAAGATGGCCGCCGCCACAAAATGGCGGATTTCATATTTCTGACAACTCCCTCCCATGATATGAAAGAGTATTGAAGAGATTGAAAGAAATTGACTTTAAGTAGAATAGTGAACCTACACTGTATTGAGGTTTTAAATTTTTAGTTTCTAGCGATTGTAGAAGCCACAGATCAACGAACCTCGAACCGTAACAAACAAAGACACTTTCGCATTTATAATATAAGTACCAATGGACAACGTATTAGTCAATGATCATATAGGTATAGTACACAAATTGGTCTGTACAGTTGGCGTGTTTTAATAGTGCGGTTAACCAATAACCACTTTTGACTCACGCTGGAGATCTCGTTAGGAAAACAAGGTCACAGAAAATGTAGACATTAATTTTGTTATGCATCGCATATTTAGTTTTAAAAAAAGTTATTTTAATTAATTTTTAGGATACCGCACACTCGATTAAAATTCGTTAACAAACTATTAAAACAAAAAGAGACTTAAGAGTGAATAAACGAAAAACTGACTCTGATTTATTTTGAGGAGAAAACCGGGCACTTTTGGTACAGTAGGTAGTTAAACCTACTGTACCCACCGTTCGTTTGCAATTATGCTAAGTTTCGCCAAAAAGAAGAACGATGCTTATTTGCGACATAATCAATGCAAGTAGTCAATCATTCCGCCAAAACCACGGAGCCTAGAATTAATATAAAATTCGAAATATATGGATGACCTCGCAATAAAATTACTATAACTTATCAAGGCCACAGATATACTATGAAATACTACGGAACCTTATCCAAACGAGTCCGGCAAACACTTGGCCGGTTTTATAATAATATTATTGAGCTGAGCACAACGCTCTTGTATCATGCACTTGTATAAGAGGGGGGTTTATACTGCCTCGTCGGCTCGTTGGTCTAGAGCTTACCACTTTAACCTGCAGATTTCGAGGTATCGGGTTCGATCGCCGGGTCGGGCCAATGAATAATGATGCGGTTTCCTACCATATTAAAAGAAGCAAAATTGGCGGTGATTCACCCCGTGCCTCTTCTCAGCGGAAACTGCCTTCCGAACCGGTGGTAGAGGCAATACAAACAGACTGACTTGACTTTTCAAAAGTGCTTATAAACTAGGCGTACTTGAAGTAAATGAATTTTGTTTTTTTTTTATTGGAGTAGTCTGATAGAGGTTAGCCACTGCAAGCTTTTAAATATAAGAGTTCCGCAACCGTTCTCATCATCATCATCACCATCATCAGCCCATTAACGTCCCACTGCTGGGCAAAGGCCTCTCTCCTATGAGATGTTTTCATCATCATTCTCAGTCTGTTCATTGACGTGTTCCACGTGTCAGATTAACATATTATTGATCTTCATAGCGTGTAAGCTAGATATACTAACTCGCATATGTTGAAGGTTCCGTTGATTAGCATGAACCGTATTATTATAACTTATCTTTTTATTTTTCCTATTGTTACCAACATTAAATTAATTTACATCTTCATCAACATCACCTACACCCTATTACAGTCCTCTGCTGGACTAAAGGCCTCTCCCAACTGGAGGATTTGCCAATAATCACCACACTGGGCAGGCGGGTTGATGATTGCAGTGGATGGTAGTAGTAGCACAGAGGAAGTTGTTGCCCGCCCTCCACTAAATTCCCTTAGTCGCCTCGTACGACAACCGCGGGAATAAGAGGGGTGGTGACAACTGTTATCTGATCTGCCGTCACAACACGGCACTTTTGATATTATATTCAGCCAGCGTTTGTAATGTAAGCTCAAAGTATGTGTTTATTTATGACATCATATTAGAAACCTCTAGATTTATTAGTGTTTCTCAACTATATTTATGCATGTTTTATACTTATAAACATTTCTCTTGAATCACTCTATCTTAATATTTATAAAACTCCTGTCACGATGTTTGTCCGCGATGGACTCCTAAACTACTTAACCGATTTTAAATTAAATTGGCACACCGTGAACAGTCTGGTCCAACTTAAGAGATAGTATAGCTTAGATCTTTAATTATAGTCGCAATTTTATTCTATTGCAAATTATTTGTCTATAATTTTGGCCAGTCACATGTTATAATATATATATATATATACTACTATTTTTTAAGGCTTAGCGATTCTGAATACTTTAAAAACAAAATCAAACGCCGACGAAGTCGCGGGCAACAGCTAGTCGATTTATAAAAAACGCATCAAAACCCCGTTGCGTTGTTTTAAAGATCTAAGCATACATAGGGACAGACAGGTCACTGATTTTTATTCATACTACGTAAAGATTTACTTGAAACCGACTCACTATAACTTTGGTTTAATGTAAATCATCACATAGATAAATTCAGATCGCGATTCTTTTCGCAGCACATTGTAAGTATTCACATTTCCGCGCCGTACGTCATTACATTACATAAATTTCGCTACCCTAAGGAGCTGTGACGGTACTTTGGGGCTTTGGGTCTCGGCATGTTTTGTTCATCAAAGGAATTCCAAACGCTTCGCTCGGCACGCTTTGCACACTTGTATTGCATAAACTATAACTTGGCCACTTCACGGTTATGTTCAAACCCCATTCATTGGATTGAAACACATACCTAGCAGTTGGGATGCAGCCAAACCGCAGAGTTTATAGAAGAATAACAACTTTATTAAAAACAAAACGAATGAAGAAGAAATAATAACAGAAAAGAAAATGAAATTTAGAATTATAAATTAAAATTACAAGAATCTTTTAAAATCGTGCGTCCTGAATTTGGGGGAGGGACGGTTTTGGGATGGCAGAGACCCATTTCTCCTTACATATTTTTTTATTGAGATCATATGTGTTTTTCTGAAAAAAATATTTTCAGTTAAATTTAAGGTTGTGTTAACATTAATATTCAAAAGCCCATAGAATCTAAATATCCGGTCGGGCATATATGTATTCATGTTCTAACCTGACTAAACCTAGGCTAGTCCTGAATTATCAAAATACGTCCGTATTCACGAAATTTATTTTGGATAACACCGACGACGATTTTACACTAACAATAGAAACGGAGCGAAAGACGTATCAAGTGTAAAATGGCGTCTTATGTTAATTTCATTAATTTAAAAACAATAAATATATAAAAATGCGTATTCCTTAAAATTATTATAAGCTTTTCTATTATATCGACAATTTATACAAAACTTGCATTTTACTGAAGTATTGAGTTTTTCTCACAAAAATTACAATTATCATTTTCCATTATCTCAAAAACTTGTGTTTCCTTATATAAAAAAAAAAAAAAAAAAAAAGGAAAGTGACCATCCTTTCTCCATCAAGCGTATCTCGAAATGATAAAATTTAGGACGCAAGATAAAGTCAAAGTCAAAAATATCTTTATTCAAGTAGGCCCACAGGTGGGACTGACTTTTGATGCGTACATAAGAACCACACGGTAGTGAGATGATGGCGATAACCACATTCGTAAACTTAAAACTAAAGCTACGAGGGTTCCAAACGCGTCCTGGTCTAAGAAGAAGCCCACAACAAACTTAGCCGGGTTATATAAAAAAAAACCACCCAAAAATAGGCTTTTTTAACAACTAAAAAGCAAAACATAAATATATAACATAAGTCGGTGGCAAGTGCAATTTCATAATTACTTAATATTGATATACTTTGTAGAAGATTACATGGAAATCTTTATTAGCAAGGAAAGTGTCTCGTAATTTTCTAAATATTAAAATTTTAAGTCGCAGATTCTGATGAAAAATATAATTCAGATGAAGGTTATTTGAAATATTACGACGACCGTCACAAACGGCCGATGGATGGATGAAGGAGAACTCATACCACAATACATGTGTAGCAAAAGCCTATGATTGCTCATAGATCGCTCTTAAGCTTTCTGAGGATTGACACAGTTTTGTCAACTTGACCTTCATGCCGTATTAGTAACCACACTTTAGGTTAATTGATCCGTTGACAGGCATAAGTGAATTACTGGGTAGCAACCAAGTTAAAGATTATACGATAGGCAGGCTTCTACGATTTTATTATGCAAGTAGTTACCAGTAGGGCTTACAAATTGGTTCATTTTTCGTAGAAAAAATCGCTATAACCGGTTGATATCAGATAACGGTAGCAAGAAACGAATTCTACTAAGCGGTTGCTGGCCGGTTTCCCGGTGTGAGCATTGACTGAGTTCATTGAACGCTCGTTAACAATCACTTACGTACAAGTGAGGCGAGAACGGTTCGTTCTATGTATCTTTGACCGCGTGGCCACGTGCAAGAAACTTATTATAAAACTGTTTTATATACGAAACAGTCCCAAATCAATGCACTCGAACTAAACCTGAATGTAAAAACTCGACAATTATATTTCATCTAAGTTTTCACAATTTGTCAACATAAGGCAGTCTTCAAGTTACTGGAACAGTAAGTGCATAAGTCATGCAAAGTAATGCATCAGGTAATGGAAGGTGGATGGATCCATGTATTGGCTAACCGCATACAATAACCTCGTATATGACGAAGAAGATATTTAGATATAAGATATATGAAGAAGATTAATGGACATTAACTACCTATGATCGTCGTCCATTCACAAATACATAAACAGCTGCTTGTTGAAAGTCAATATAACGATATAGACAGCGTTTAATTTGATGAAAATGATCGGTGCACTCATTTAAACAGTGTGAAAGAGAACAATCTACCGCTGTCATAGTGTATTAATGACTAGTTACTTATTTATTATTATATACTCGTACCTATATATAATAATAAAATATTTATCATCATATCAACCCATTACCGGGTCTCCTCCCACAATGAGAAGGGGTTAAGGCCGCAGTCCACCACGCTGGCGCAGTGCAAAAATATTTGAGTACCAGCCCGGAGCTAGGAAGTTGTCCACCGATCTACCACGGAGACGACGTCTAGGCGTCGTTATGAGTTATCATTACTCAGAATATTCAAGTGTTAGGTGAATAAGCTTGTTCAACTTTTGGCCCGAAACCCAAATCCCCTAACAAGCTCCTAGACACTCCATACGCAGAGTAACAAGATTGGGGAGATGGAAAAAATATTTTTTTTTATAAATAAATATCCTACGTCAAAACATATATCGCCATCTAGCTCCAAAGTAAGCATAGTTCTGTTATGGATATTAAGATGACTGATGAATATTTTTTATGAATAATATAAAAATAACATAAATACTTATAATACTTATAATACACAGATAAACGCCCAGACACTAATAAACATACATGTTCATCACACAAGCATTTTTCAGGGGAATCGAATTTTTGGGAATCGAACCCACGGCCTTAGAAACACGGTCGCTGCCCATTGCGCCAATCGACCGTCCAAAATATATGGAAACTTGATAGCTACACATCTATACGCTTGATAGCATTCGCAACCAAATATCTATTGTTACCCATTTGCTTTAAAATTAACTGGATTTATATATATTCAAAATACAAATGTTGGTATTTAGAAAGAATTCATTTATACTGCGTTTATAGTAATTATACTTATTATTTAAGGTAGTAAACAAAAAACTTAAACAAATTTAAGGACCTCATAATTGGACCAACCAAAATACTTTTAAAGAAAATGCGGATATATATTTTGCGCCGACTTTAAAATCGGCGGATACTTTTTTGACAGTACTTAACAGAATCGGGAACCTCCTGGGAGTCGTCAAAATATAATTATAACAACATTATAAAAACCTAAGCATAATCAAAAAAAGGAATTCTGATTCCCTTTCAAAACACTCCTAAAAACTTGTTTTGCGTAAATTACGCGATTAACGTTACTTTTAGTTGTTTAAGAAGATTTTACGTTTAAAAAAAATTATCTTCTCATCGCGATGAAAAACTAACGGCGCGCGCCAACATTACCCTTCTTATTTTTGAACGTGACGGTTGTGTTAAAGGGCAGCTTAGGATGTGTCTGCGGATCGCGGAATAATAGCTTTATATCCCGTATAGATTTTCCAACACTTCAGTCCACCCGTCCGCTCATCCTTTGATCCAATATACACTGATATTTTCGTTGTAATTGTGCTCAACATTCCCATCGACTTTATAACTGCTTAAAGTGTTCTGCATTTTATGAGAGAGTGAATATGAGTATCTAAAGAATGGATGGGAATCGTCCAGGCATGCGTGATTAACCTTAGACTGCATATTCATTCGTCACATACCATCAGCAGACCGATCACTGAACACCAAACTAAGCTAGCCTCTCTGGAACCGCAAAATATCCTGTCAATCCATATTTTGCATTCTGAAAACTATGTTACACTTCAACTCGGTTGGCAGATATAATTACGTGATGTCGTGTGTAATAAGCGGTGATAGCTCATCGTGCCAGTAGGTAGGACTTCGACTTCATTTTCGGAGGGCCGAGTTCGAATCCCAGCACCTCTAACTTTTATAAGTTATGTGTGTTTTAAGCAATTGAAATATCAGTTTCTTCAACGGCGTAGGAAAACATCGTGAGGAAACCTGCATGCCTGAGAGTTCTACATAATGTTCTCAAAGGTGGGTCAAGTCCCCCAATCCGCATTCGGCCAGCGTGGTTGACCCCTACAATCGGTCCGTAATGGGCTGATAATGACAATGACGGGCTGACATGTTGAATATATAGATATAAACAATATATTATTATACCCATATTAAAAAAAAATGACCGCTGTGGCACATCTTGAGAGCACGTTACGCAGTCTGTTCCAGTTATTAAAGGGGCCAATGCAAGTTTGTTGTATCCTAGTTATATATCAGAGCTTTGGAATAACAAGGCAAAAAAAAAAAAAAAACATTAAATTAAAATTAATAGATCCCACTATCTAAGTCGGTTAAAACACTATAGTTTGTGTGAAACAACGTACCCAATGTATAAACGATATATATTACATAAATTTATAGAGTATGCTTTGAACTTAAAAAGGCCTTTCTGCGATGAATAAAGCAAAACCTAATTAACATTGCAAATAGTTGACATTTAGCTTAGTCTTGAATAACTAACTACCACCCTGACTAGCCTACTCGAAAGCAGCGGGGGGTTAGATAAGTACTTTTTTGAAACGATACATATTATACCTACTATATTAAGTAACATATAGCATATCTGTTTCTAAAGCGATGAAAATGCCGCATTCTAATGCTAGCACGCTAAACTTTTGTTAAGTTTGCCTTGAGTTTTTATTTTTAACGTTTATACAACTTGTAAATGAAAGCAGAAATATTACTTCAGATGCTTTAGATGTACATTATTTACTGTCTCTGAAAATTGATTAATCATGAAATATACTGATACCCTTCAGCTGTATTTTGTGATTCAGTTAAACGCTGTATATGGGAACGATAATATTGGAAAAGAGCAACTGCTGAGTTTCTTGCCGGCTTCTTCTCGGTAGAATCTGCTTTCCGAACCGGTGGTAGAGTCACTACACACAGACAGACTTGACGTTTCAAAAGTGCTTATATTAGGCCTACATGAAATAAATGTAGGCCTAATATAATAATGAATTTTGAATTTTTAAATTTTGATGAAAGTTTATATGAATAAATAAATACATATACTACAACAATACACACATCGCCATCTAGCCCCAAAGTAAGCGTAGCTTGTGTTATGGGCACTAAGACGAATAATATACATAAATACTTTTTTATATACATATAAACACCCAGGCACTGAAAAACATTCTTGCTTATCACACAAAAATTTCCCAGTACTGCGAATCGAACCCACGGCCTTGGTTTCAGAAAGCAGGTTCGCTGCAACTGCGCCCAATCGGCCGTCAAATATATGTTTTCTATACTTATAAAGTGCTGAAGGGCATTTTGTAGTGTCTTGTTACTAAGATTTCTATGGTGGAAAAAACCCCAATGTGCACTATCTCTTATCATAGTCAAGTCAAGTCAAATATTTCTTTATTCAAATAGGCACATAGATGGCACTTTTGATGCGTTATTATATACAAAATGTGTACATAGCAGTGAGTAGTGATGGCGATAACTACAATCGTAAACTTAAAACTAAAGCTACGAGGGTTCCAATCGCGCCCTGGTCTAAGAAGAAGCCCACAACAAACTTAGCCGGGTAAATATAAAGGAGTCAGGGCAACCACCCCTCCCCCTTCGGCCTCAATGTCGCTCATCGCAAATTACAAGACTGTCGAGAGCTAAGCTCGGACAATTCTACGAAGCCGGGGGATTTGGTGCGCTTCGATATACGAATGGAGATTTTAAAACTAAAACCTATACCTACGTACATATTAAAAAATAAAAAAAAGGAACAAACCTTATATAATCTGATTTTATTTGTTTTTCAGGTACCGAAATGTTAACAGAGATTATCATCATCATCCGCAACCTATTTACGTCCTACTACTGGTCACAGGTCTCGCCTATGGTAAGAGGGAAGGTTTAAGAGAGCGCCACGTCACTCCGATGCAGGTTGGTGGGCTTAAACTACTATTATCACAAGTAAGTGATAATAACCGAGACGGTCGTAATAACGTGCTCACCGAGGCACGGGGGGCACGACCTACGGCCTAACTCCGGACTGGTACTGAAAATTATTTAACAGGGAAGAGACAATACCTAACAATTCTAGGCAACACCCGGGATTCGAACCTAGGACCTCGTGTTCCGTAGTTGAACATGCTAACCACTAGATCAACTTCTCATTCTAAATTTCTCTTCGTCTCTCTGTTCTTAAAAATTTTGTATATGCATTTGAAATTAATAAAAATTGATAGTTACTCCAAGTCTAGCTCAGAACACTAGAAAATATGATACGTGTAATAATGAACGAGCGCGGGATATAATATGTCCCCTGCTATGCTATGCTATAAGATGTCAGCTGGTTAATAGGGTTTGACAGTTATGCTAACCGGTTTCAAGTGGTATCGTACCGGAACGCAAAATCGCTTGGCGGCGCTTCTTTATCGGTAGGATAGTATGTAGCCACGGCTGAAGCGCATCACTCAGTACCACCAGTCAAGGCCGGATAAAATTTAGAAATTATAATAAATGATTAAATGAATTTAATCATTTATTATAATTTCTAAATTTTATCTGATTAAATGAATTAATCATTTATGAAAAACACATGAAAACACTTTTATTGTACACCACAAAAACATATAGAAAATTTTTAAATAAAATTTAACACAGTAAACAATTTGTGATGTTAACCATACATGTATGTAACTCTCAGGCCCATATACTTGTATCACTATCAAAGAAATTACGCTAGGCACAATGCTTTGTTACTGACTGAATGACAAACCAACAAATACACCTTTGCATGTATAATATTGGTAAAGAGAAAACATAAAAATGTTCTTATTTTAATTGCAAAATGGACCAAAATGGGGCGATGAATTCTCAAGTTGGGGTGACTCGGTCAAGTGAGATATGATAATATGAAAGAGATTTCTAAAATATAATATTTTTTTACTAGGTTTTGACTTATCATTAAAGTCTATAATATATCCCTTATACCCGATGTTTGCAAACATAAAATCCTACTCATAAACTTACTCTTTCTTTCACGCAGCGTCTTTTCTGGAAAGACTTTTATCTTGTTCGTTAAATAAGTATAACTTCTAACGCGTGTACAGGAGTACACACACGTTTTTTTTTACAGCAATAATTGTAGCAGCAGTATGGCCTGTGTTCATCAACCTGAGGCGTAGATATTAAGCTATTTGTGCCTGTAATTATCCGGCAACCACGCCTAGAACTGCTTTGCGGTAGAAATAAGCATGGCCATAATACTCTCCCGGGCGAGCTCTGTCTACAGAAAGCTCTTTAACTACTGACTGATCTTTGTACGTAGCTAAAATATAAGATAAAAAAACATAATCATAATCATTTATTTGCAAAAAAACATGTGAAATTATAGATGTTAAAAATATTATAAGGAACAAGGTTTTAGCCCATTTAGAGGTATGCAAATCTTAACTTAAAAATAATTAAAAACATTCATAATTAGATTACGTCAATTATAATATAAATTAATTAATTACAATGTCAATTTTATGTCCGATGCTATATAATGATAATGAATTTAATTTAGGCCTTAAGTACCAGCAAAGTACTCATCTACGGAATAATAACATTTTTCAGTAAGATATTGTTTTAATTTGCGTTTCAGCTTATATGTACTAAGATTTTTATCAGTCAGCTCCTCCGGCAATTTATTGTAAATCTTAGGTGCCATATTAAAAATACTTTTGCCAAACTGCGCAGATGAATGTTTTGAAAAACAAATTTTATTTCGTCTCCTTGCACTCTCAGAGAACCTAAACAGATTTCCATTTAATTTGATGAATAAAACAACTTCATAAATGTACAGGCATACACTAGTCAATATTTTTAATTTTTGGAAGTGAGGTTTGCATGTGTCTGTTGGTTTTAGGTGACAAATAGCACGTATACATTTGAAGTGAGCTTAATTTTTAATTTCAAAATTGGAATATCTTAAAATCACTCTTATATTCCCTAAATCATTTGAATATGAGCCTTTAATAGAAATATTGTAACCGGGAAAATCTTTTGTAAACGACTAAGGCTTCCTGTTTTGTTCCGGTACACAATAAAAAATATTTATCCATTCACTCGATGTTATAAAGAATGCCGGAACGTTGCTTGAAAGAAATTTATAAGCAATAAAAGAACATAAGGATTTTCTTATTGTTTTTGTATTACAACAAAATGAAATCGAATGCCTCGGATTATATATGATTTCGGCACAATTGATAGCCATAGTCTTTTTGCTTATACGTTATTGATTAAACAACGATAAATATTATCGTTATTTAATCAATCACATATAAGCAAAATTTATTTTTATTTTAATTATTTCATTATATATGATTTCGGCACAATTGATAGCCATAGTCTTTTTGCTTATACGTTATTGATTAAATAACGATAAATATTATCGTTATTTAATCAATCACATATAAGCAAAATTTATTTTTATTTTAATTATTTCATTTAATTGCCACAGGTCCATTCATCAAAACACGCCTGTAAGAGTTTGATTGTAGCAATAAGGTAACCACTGCTTTTTCAACCATATGGTTTCTTGGTTCTTTGTTCGCCTGTTTTTTGCGATCAAAAAAGTTTTAACTTCTTCAAAATTTAATTTAATTTCTGATTTCTAATCCAATATCAAGAGAAACGATTTAAAACATAATATCATTGTTCTAATAGAAAATATTACTCCCACATATATATATACCTACCCTAAACATAATCTAACGATGATAAGAGCTAGCGTCTTATTAATTGCTTAGTAACACACTATTGACTGTTATCAAATTAAATGTTATTTTTTTAACAAGGAATTCTTATGATTACCGAATAACTGAAAGTAGACAGGAAAATTGTAAGGCCAACTTAAGTTTAAACAAATGTGATTTATTAAGACTGAAAAACATTATAAGTGTTTACTTATAACAACCCTATTGAAGATAAAAGACCGACACGTGCATAGTACCTACGCTACGCGACGCGTACCTAATACGTACATGAGTCACTTGATTTTACTTTTTCATGTAATGTTAGGGTTGTATCTGATTTATTTCAGTATAAGCTATGGCAATGGTTTACTCAAAAACTATTAGCGTTTAGGTTTCACTGATAAGTCTCAGAGACAGTAAATAATGTACCTCTATAGCCTCTGAAGTTTTATTTCGGTTTTCATTTACACGTTGTATTATATTTCTTTAAATAACGCAAAATCTAAGACAAATACACAAATAAAGTTAAATTTAAATAAATGTTAACACAAATCCATAACAGTAGGTTCAGAAGCAGTAGTCGATTTATCACCTGTATTGGAGCGGCATAAGCAATTTGGCAATGGTGCCAGTAGTCGGAGACATTAGCGATAAAACTAAATTGTGACCGCTTATCGCAAGCCTGGCCACTGTTGCTGTTTGTTATCACAAAAAACAATATATTTATATATAGTTTTTGTATATATATATATATATATATAGATATAAATATATTTGTAAATGAATATATGAGTAAGCTATTTAAAGGAGTCGCATTATGTGCTTTAAGGGGTAAAGAAAAGATCTCTCAATTTAAACTATCAAGGCTGATATTAAAAGACGAATATAAGTACAATTTATTTTTTTTCAAAATATACACATAGTATACTTTATAAAAAAACTTCAGCATATATCTAACAAATATTAAATAAGCAGTATGTTAGTGACGGTATTGAAATTAACAAGTTAGTGCAATAGCTTTATTTTCAAAGAATTATTGTTAGACAACCCTTTGTAAAGAAAGACGAGCTGAACAACATAAAAAATAAAGGAATGTAAAGAACTTCATACAGTGTACATTTTGTGCAGAGTGCAGAAATATAAATTATTTTGCACGATAAAATACTGACTGTATTGGAGCGTGGCGTTCTCGATAATTCTCATCAATCGTGGACGAATAAATCGAGAATGGGAAAATTGTTAATGAAATTTCGTGTTCGGTAGCCCATCTTTAACTCTTACATGAGCGAGTATATTTTGAGATTGGCAATAAGTGAATAAAAACACATATCATGTTTTTATAGGACTGTCATGTATTGTTGGAGTTTGTAAATTGACTTCTGCGGTAATTTTAAGGATTCTAAAACACTAAGTAGAATAACCATTATTTTAAAACATATTTAATTTAAATATCACTGCAAATTTACACTTCTTTAAAGTGCAAATTTTAAGTGCAAGTTTAAAGAATTCGAGAGTATTTAATTTAAGTTTGTGAATAAAATGTGAATAAAATTGTATTGGGCTGCTCCGTCTCTAGAGCTTCTTCAATCGATTAAATAAATCTGCGTCATTACCAGGTGAATTATTATAACATTGCTCGGCCCAGGCATCCTTTCTCATACTAGGGATGTAGAGCAAAGGTTTACTATTTATAAATCGCTAGAAAAAAGGGATGGTTTGACGCGCTGTAAGCTCTTTGATTCGTATTACTTATCACGACGATTAAGAAATATAGTGCACAATTATGAAAACTGTAAAAAGATAATTCAATTCAAAACTCGCGAAAGTATTGTTTCAAATATTTCAAATAAATATATTTATAACGCAGACATTATCAAATAACACAACTTATTATTTGATACTGCTCAGATAAGTCATTGCTGGTAAAGATCGCATTGCAATTGGTAATGAACATTCCGAACGAAAAATCAGGATGCTTACCTAATGGAATTAAATTCGACTAAAGATCGAATAGAACTTTGTTTCTACAAGACATGAATACAGCATAATGATTTAGCGGTTCATTTAAACAACGAATATATTTTTTGTGTTAATACACTTTTTCATTATTTCGTCAATGACAGAGAGCGAACTGTAAACATTCGACATACAGCTGCGAAATCCAAATGATTTCTTGCTTTCATACAGGCATCCCAGAAACGTAATGGTTAAATTCAGGCTGTTGGATAACCACAACCGCAGTTTTGATAGAATTTCTAACGCAAAGAGTAAATAGCAAGTAGATGCAAAATTTTCGAAGCCCTCCTTCAATTATAATTGGAATTTACCTTACGACCACTTACTTGAGGCACTTAGCTTAACAAGATGGTTCCAAAACAAATATCAAGGAAGTGTTTTGTTAATTAATGTAATATAATTAAGTGATGGTAAGGAAATAAAAGAAGAGGAATCTAGAGATATATAATTTCATTATTTTCCGACAACCGATCGAAGTCCACTGCTGGACAATTTTGTAGGGAGTTACAAAATCCACGGTCCTGGGCCGCTAGTGACTTGTTCTTGGTCCGTCCACTTAGATGTGAGCCGATCAATGCTGCATTTACCTGTGCGGATTCGCCATACCATCACCTTGGAACCCCATTTATCCCCAGAGCTAGGTGGTTTTTGGATATATATCCAAATGAATATATAAAGGCAGAGTAAACCTCAATTAATTTAAGTCTGGCGACACTCAGAAACCTGAATGATTAGAATTCACTAAGAGTAGATACGCCATTATTAGATAAAGCCCCTCCGTCGGAAAGTAATATTGAACTCCACAACTTTATAGACATTTCGCCGACTGGGATGTCTTGATCTCTTCAAGACGTGTCTTACAGTGGGAAATAGATTTTGATTTGTTATCATACAGATCTGAATGTCATATTTCTTGTTCTCTCTTGGTATTATTGGCATTATTTTCTACAGATGAGATCCACATTATCGTCTCGTTCATACGATATTGTGTCATTTCGATTTTAACATGACTCTGTTTTCAAGGGTACAAGAGTGTCACAAATATCCCATTTGTCACTGTTTGTATGATTTACGATTTACTTTATTTTATTCCTCTACAAGTTAGCCTTAAACTACAATCCCACGTGATGGTACGTGACGAAACAATCTAAGATGGTAGCGGCCTAGCGGTATGGCAGGTATATTAAGAATAGCATACTCGTGATAGGGTTCTCCGAAGCATCATACCGGAACGCTTATTGTCTGGTGGAAGATCTCTATGGACCGAAGCCTCCAACCAGACCAGACCAGAGAAATTATGAATTCCCAAATTTTGCCCGCCGAATTTTGATCGAAGCGTTACTACCACTTATAAGACCACAGCGACTGCGCCATTCGTTAAAAACTTTAGCTCACTTACCGAGATATTGACGCTCACGACTTATTTATTTACCTTCTTGAAAACATTGATTTTCCACTACAAGATAGCCCTTGCCTGCAATCTCACCTGATGGTAAGTGATGATCAAGTCTAAGATGGTAGCGGACTAACCTGTTAGGGAGTATGGTAGTCGTACCCCTAAAAGGTTTCTACGCGACCGTTTCTCATTGGTACACTAAATCGCTTAGCGGCACGCCTGTGTCAGTAAGGTGGCCAAAACGGCCAAAGCGTGCCATAAGCCCAGAGCAGAGAAAATTAAGAAATTATAATTCCCAAATTGCCTGCCGGGAATCGAATCCGGGACCTCCAACTTAAATTCACAGCACTCGCCGTTGTGCCAGGGTAAGTGTCCTCGCACCACCCTCGCACACAAGCCACTCGCCGCAACCACAAAATGCCACCGCTGGCATATTTACGGAAGTTTTCATACATTTTATATGGACTCGTCGCTGCCGCTCACTACAGAAAATATGCCGGTGGCGGCGTTTTTTGGTTGTGGCCGGTGGCCCGTGTGCGGAGCCTTTCAGGTCTTTGTCCACGGCTTTTTCTATTACCGAAATATTGAACAAAATACTATAGAAATTCAATTCAATTCTTCTTTCACAGGAGTGCCAACGCATCACAATGCTATGTCAATGTCGCAATACTTTGATTGCTATCATCTACTAGCTTTACCCCGGTTTTACCCGCGTCGATACGGGTAATGTAGACTAATTTTAACGCATTAGAAGAGTTTGTTTTTTGTTTGGGAGCGCTAATCTCTGGAACCAAAAAGTCAGTTGATATTCTTTTCGCATTTGATAACTCAATTCTTACGCAAGGCTAGGCTATACATTTTTCAATTAAGTTTTTAAGTGCCCGGGTCTCCTCTCAGAACGAGAAGAGCTTTGGCCAGCCAAGTGCGGTTTGGTAGACTACAGACGTGCCAGCATTGGCACAAAAATATGTTTATTACGATGTCACATTACAAATCTTTGAATTACTTGGCTTTACTCTACTAGAATATGCATGTAGGTATACTACATATATACCCTCCTCTTGAATAACTCTATATATTGCCGAGGACTGCATTTTAAACCGTTACGGAGTTTTAAAGATCTGAGCGTACAAACATCGGAAGCGACTATTTTTTATATGTAGACGGCCGATTGGCGCAGCGGCCAGCGACCCTGCTTTCTGAGTCAATGGCCGTGGTTTCGATTCCCACAACTGGAAAATGTTTGTCTGATGAACAGGAATGTTTTTCAGTGTTTGGGTGTTTATATGTATATAATAAGTATTTATGTATATTATTCATAAAAAAAATGTTCATCAGTCATCATAGCACCCAAAACACAAGCTGCGCTTACTTTGGGGCTAGATGGCGATGTGTGTATTGTTGTAGTATATTTATAAAAAAAAAAGTGTAAGGTGTGTATTTATATTATGTAGCAATATAAATACACACCTTACACCTATATCAAGAAGAAGTGTTGTAGTTGAAGAGCTTATTGTGACAGAGCTCGTCCGGGGAAATACGATCGCAATTCTTATTTCTGCCGCTAAGCGGGATTGTTGCAATGCTGTGTTCCGGTCTGAAGGGCGTGGATGCCGGTGGAATTACAGGCAGTTGAGGCTTAACACCTATGCCTTAAATTGATAGACACAGGCATGTTGCGGGATGTGCTTCGTGCATCTCCTGTGAAGTGTTGCTCTGATTATATGCGATATTTTCCATTTACACATCAGGTGGGCCATCTGCTTGGTCCACCAATTATAACTATATTTTTTTTTTTTTTTTTAATATAAATATACTATGACATTACACACATCGCCATCTAGCCCCAAAGTAAGCGTAGCTTGTGTTATGGGTACTAAGATGACTGATGAATATATTTATGAATAATATACATGAATACTTAGAAAATACATATAAACACCCAGACACTGGAAAACATTCGTGCTCATCACACAAATATTTTCCAGCTGTGGGAATCGAAACCACGCCCTTTGACTCAGAAAGCAGGGTCGCTGTCCACTGCGCCAATCGGCCGTCAAAATTGGTATTTGGTATCAAGCGGTATCCCACCAAAGAGGAAATCAATTCTAGGTTGCCAATAGTAAGCGACAGAGCCGTCGGGAGTCCAAACAATGGAAATGACAACTAGACAAGACCATTATTGCACGTCGCATAGAATGTCCAATGATGCTCTACCATTGTCCGAAACTATTGATAACTGCACTCCCAATAAACTCCAGTGAAACTTATCTTGAATAATACTAGCTGTTGCCTGCGACTTTGTCTGCGTTTGATTTTTTTTTGTGATGTGGCATTAAATTTAGTTGTAGATCTAAACAAATTAAAAGTATTCAGTATCGCTAAGCCTTGAATGAGGGGTCCTCTATCTCCAACCACAGTTTGAGCAAAATTAAACACATATAACCTCAATAATACAAAAATAATTATTCAAATCGGTTATAATTTGTCGGAGTTATGGTGTAAAATCGTCAAAACACTTATCCCCTCTCCAAAGGAACCGAGCTTAATGTCGGCATAAAAAGTATCCTGTATTACTTCTAACACTTCCAAGAATATGTGTACAAAGTTTCATGAGGATTATTAAGTAGTTTTTGCGTGAAAGCGTAACAAACAAACTTACATTGATATTTATAATATTAGTAGGGAAGTAGGGATTAATGTGTAACCTAACTTCAAAAGACGGACACATTGTGAGTGTTCTGAAAAAACATTCGTTTGATTAAAACTAAAGATTTCTTAGTCGTAGAAACGGTGAAAGCCCAGAGGGTAGGACTTCGACTTCACTTCCGGGCTAGCGAGTTCGAATCCCAGCACGCATTTCTTACTTATCGTTATGTGCGTTTTAAGGCATTAACTCACTTGCTTAAACGTGACGAAACCTGCATGCCTGAAATTTCTTCATAATATTCTCAAAGATGTGTGTAGTCCACCAATCTGCACTGGGCAAGCTTAGTGGACTACGGCCTTAATACCTTCTCATTGTGAAAGGAGACCCGTGCCCTGTAGTGGGCCGGTAATAGGGCGAAATAATGATGATGATGATCCGACGACGACGCCTCGAATTTATTCATTGTGGTTCGAGTGGTCGAACTGTACGGACCAAAAGTGAAATATTGTCACGTTTATTTGAAAAATAAATTAGCGTAATGATTATTGAAGTTTTTATATTTACCACGAGCGACCAGAAGAACAACGAAAATAGGTGACGTTGTTACGCTAGCATCGCAACTTTTAATCTCGCTCCGTGTCTCCTTATCCGTCATTTATATCGTTATTCATATTTGAGCAATTTTGTTTATTGTATTCGTACTTAGCTATTTGAAACGAGGTTTCTTCCTACTCTCTCATGTTATCCTAATCCTAAGGTTGCCTGGCAGTGACCGCTAATAAGCGATAAGGCCGCCTTTTGTACTCTACTTCCATCTTTGTATTTCCATTTTTTTTTCATTTTCCTATCTTTGTGTTGGTGAACAAATAAAGTGTTTAAATAGAAAATATATACATATTTAGAAGTAAATGATGCTATGCTATTGGCCTCATAAGAAGCCTCAGAGTCACTCAGCGGGCGATGGAGAGAGCTATGCTCAGAGTATCTCTACGTGATCGAATCAGAAATGTAGAGATTCGTAGAAGAACCAGAGTTACTGACATAGCTCAACGAGTCGCGAAGCTGAAGTGGCAATGAGCCGGGCACGTAGTTCGGAGAAAGGATGGACGTTGCGGTCCCAAGGTGCTGGAATGGCAGCCCCGCACTGGTACGAGGTCGACCTGGGCCTGGGCGACCCCCAACGAGGCGGACAGACAACATTAAACGTAATCCAAGCGGCACAAAACCGTAGAATTTGAAACTCCCTACAAAAGACCTATGTCCAGCATTGGACGTCTATCGGGTGATATGATGGTCTAATTAGACGGCCTCGTGGCTGGAATCTAGCACTAAAGAAATATCGTCGATCGTACTTGCCACCTTTCCCATTGTCACGTTATCATCACAGACCGCATTAATTAATACGGTCAGGTGGCGTGATAGAAATTTGAGATTGCGGTTCAGTAAACTATCATTGTCAAAAAGAATCTAACATATAATTGTGTGAGGAAACGAAAACTTAATAAGAAAAATATATATATCGGACAGATGAAAGATGAGAAGTTGTTTAAATACTAAAAACTCGACTAAAAACTATACTTTTTGTCTGGTAGGAGACACCCTAACGACAAAGACGTGCCGCTAAGCAATTTACTGTTCCGGTGCGATGTCGCGTGGAAACCGATTAAAAGTCTGACTACCATAGTCCCTAACAGGTTAGTCCGTTACCATCTTAGACTGAATCATCACATAACAGGTGCGATTGCAGTGTAGACTAACTTGTAGTGGAATAAAAAAATTTTTTAAAAACTTTTTAAAAATACACACAGTGTGAAACAGTGAAGTATTGAACCGAATATCAAATTTATGAAAAGTCGTATTTTGGACTATTAGTACGTACGTATATTGAGCTTTTCGGAAATCAAATCAAATCAAATCGTTTATTTGCAGATTGGTATTACATTGTTGGTAGGTACACAAAACATAGGGACAAACAATCTGCCTTAGATGGCATGCAAAAAATATATATGATCGTACAATAATTCCTACTATAGGAAATGAAAGTTTACATATTGGTTAGTACTTATTTCTGTGAGATTTTTGTAGTTTAGTATTTATTTATATTTGTAATTAAAGTACTTATAGTGTACGTGGTGAATACCTCCCATTGGAAGGTCTTTCGTCTTTAGTCCAACAGAAGACTGTTACGGGCTATTGAAGAGGCTAGAGCATGTAGATTAAAAAAATAATTACCCATTTAATTTGATAACAAAACGTTTTTTTTTTCTGATATATCTGCCTTAGTAAATTTAACACAACATAACATAACATAATACAGCCATTGTCACCAGGAACGCAGAAAATAAGAAAGTGATATTTTATTCAACTTAAACTAGCCAGTAGTTTCGGAATTCTGAGGGAACCCTGGTTTTTTATGCATACTTTAAAAGCATATGATCTACTTTTAAAGTCCAAGTCCTGTAGGCGTTAAACTAAAGCGCGAAATCTATCCAAATATAACAGACTTGAAAACAAAGATTCTACAAATTAAACTGTCTGTGTGTTTATATAAACTGAAACTCTATACCTGCCAATACATTAATATCGTTATGAAACTTTCCTCAAAGTAAAAGTTCTTAGCGACTAGCGAGCTTTTACTGAAGATATTAATAATTTATCAGTGAAAAGTGTAGAGTTCAAATTTAGTTTCATGCCATTATGTTGCTTGGCGCAGTGGCCTTCTAGGCATGTACGTAAATAGTGGGATCGATTTTCCATGCTGTATGGGGAAATTTCTATGCAATCAGAAGACAAGCCAAGTAAGAAAAGGTCACTACCTACCTCTTATCAAGCGGTCGTGTAGAATTTGCAAGCGCTAATAGATTGGGTTCGGATAGCAATAGAGGAAAAGTAAGGCTTAAGTTTTTTTTTTTTTTTTATTGTATTAATTGTCGGACGAAGCTGATGTCCCACCTGATGGTAAGTGGAAACCTTGTCCAATAAACAGATCAAAACTAAACGTCCTGCAACATACGTGTTGTTCAATACGTCCATTAATTTGAGGCGTAAGTTGTTAAGCTTCATGTGGCTGCAATTACACCGGCAACCACAGTATTGCAACGATGCTGCTTAGCGGCAGAAATAAGTATGACGGTACTTCCCCAGACGAGGTATTACTGTCGACGATGTAAGCCGTGCTATGTCGCATGTGTCGCACTGGTTTACTGTCAATAATTTACTTTTAAATGCAAAAAAAACTAAGTGTGTGGAATTTATTTTACCAAATGTAAAGAAAGTTAATAAAAATATAATAATAAATGGAGAATCACTAAAAATGGAAGATTCCACAGTTTTTCTGGGCATGACCTTGGATTGTAAGCTTCAGTGGGGTACCCATATAGATACACTAGCAGGTAAACTAAGCTCGGCTGCCTACGCCGTCAGGAAAATTAGACAGATTACTGACGTAGAAACAGCAAGACTTGTTTACTTCGCGTACTTCCATAGTGTGATGTCTTACGGGATCTTATTATGGGGCAAAGCTGCTGATATTGAAACTATATTCATATTGCAGAAAAGAGCTGTACGGTCAATATATAAACTTAAACCACGTGAATCCCTCCGTGAAAAATTTAAAGAAATTGGTATACTTACGGTAGCCTCACAATACATTTATAACAATATAGTATTTGTAAGACAACATATTAGTGTTTATAAACAAAAAGTGGATATAAACAGTCGACTTACAAGAAATGGTCATAAATTAGTGACATCTGCATATCGTCTGCGAAAGGTGCAGAAGTCATTTGTGGGATTGAGTATACGCTTTTATAATATGATTCCTAAGGTAATTTTGGACCTACCAATCCATAAGTTTAAAGAATGTGTTAAAACACATTTATTACAGCGAGGTTATTATACAATTGATGAGTTTCTTAATGACAAGGTTGCTTGGAAGCATCCGGCTCCGCTTTCATCTCTCACAAGATAGAAAAATGAATGTTAAAATATAAAATGTAAATTTTTGATGTTGGAAAAGAGCAACTGCTGAGTTTCTTGCCGGCTTCTTCTCGGTAGAATCTGCCTTCCGAACCGGTGGTAGAGTCACTACACACGGACAGACTTGACGTTTCAAAAGTGCTTGTATTAGGCCTACTTGAAATAAATGAATTTTGAATTTTGAATTTTGTCAGTTTACGCACACCGAGTGATTCTCCAACTTTAAATGTCACTTTTTTCATTCTTTATTGCTTATATAAATAGGCAAATGTTGAGAAAAAACCCTAATTTTAACACTCATGATATTTTTAAATCTCTTTTTATTAGTTAAACTAAAAGTTCTGTCTTGGACGTCGGTGTGTCTGTATGTGCGGATCCCGTATCTTGTGGTCACGATAACGAGCGAAATACTTGACTTCACTTATCGAGTTGTTTTTTTTTATAGGCTTAAAATTACTGAATATTTTGAGGAATAGAAGCCTATTACTTTTCAGTTTTCACGGTATAATTAGATGTAGTTTAATTATTATTTACAAATAATCTCAATTTTATTGTAATGAATGAGATTATGAGGCGTGCACTTTTGGATTTTCCAACTATTTCTAATACGAAGTTCTGGAATATAAGTGACCAGCGAGGCAGTTTCACCCAGTCTCACAGTTGAAATAACTCTACATTACACTATAATAAAGTCGGTGGGATGACACAAAAGAGCTGTCACCTCTTCGCAGCTCTAAGAGACTTTCGAGAACTCCAAGTTGCATTTCAATTTGGACGAGTCCTTTTGTATCCGTTAGGAGTACATCAGGTATGTTATAATGAGATATTTCGTACGCCTCGATCGTAATGCGATACGCAAAATACTCAAAAATGCATCGTGAAAAAAGTTACGGGCATACTTGCTATTCCTTCAGCTGTGTCTGGGCTTTTATTTTATTCGTATTATACAAGAGTACATGATTATTTTTCCTCTAGCAAAATATCGAAGTAAGATATCGTGAGGAAACCCGCATGCCTGAGATTTCTCCATAATGTTCTCAAAGGCGTGTGGTATTCACCAATCCGCACTTGGCCAGCGTGGTGGACTAGGGCCTTAACCCCTTCTCATTATGGGTGGAGACCCTTGTAATGGACTGGTAATCAGTGGCGTGCATAGACAACCCATGCACAGGGTATGCAGATGATATAAAATGAAGAAAATCTCCGATACGAGTCATAAAAATTTCCTCATCCTAAGGTTGCCTGGAAAATATTAAATAAATAAAAAACTTAAGGATAGGCATTGCAAGAGCATATAGAAAGCCTACCCTTATATATTTATGACTCGTATACTGGAGATTTTCTTCATTTGGTATCATCTGCATACCCTCTATGCACGCCACTAGTGGTAATTTGTAGGTATGATGATGATGATGATGATGATGATGATGATGATGATGATGATGATGATGATGATGATGATGATGAATGACCTGATGATGTTATGGTAACGAATCGAGTACCAAGGCCCTCGTGATCCGAGTTAAGAATAAATATTAGTAGTGACTAACCTAGGTTAAGTTTCCGGGTCTACCAAAAACAAAGTACGACCAGCCCACCATAAGAAATTGGGGTTCGCTCACCGCCGTGCCTCAGAGAGCATGTTAAGCTATCGGTCCCGGTTATATGTGTTCAATACAACAATGTGCTGACCGCATCGTCAGCAATGTTTGTGGAAACTCGCGTGGACGACTTCTACGCGATTATGCGCAAACGCGCTGCGTCCTTTATCAGCAGACTTGTGAGAAGAACTAACGCCGTCCTCAGTACATTGGCTTGTATACTAGACAGCCCTGTCTAGTATAAACCGCCAACGCGCAAAGCTTGAACTGGAAACGAGCGTTAGGGGGCGCAAGTGGTTTTTCAAGTTAGGGTTTAGGATTAGTGATAGGAACTAACATAGGTCTAAGTTTATATTGTTACTAACAAAATACGGAATGAATTCTATTATATTTATTTATTGTTTAAATACTCACTCACATATTTTGACAATTCTTGAAATCCCAGTTTGGCCTTGCCTTAGACCGTACTAAAACTTCCATCTACATAGGTCGGAGTCTGGTAGTATCTGTCTTTTAACTAAATGATCAAAAATATCCTGATTTGTAAAAGAACCAGAGGAACTGGTATTAGTCAACAATTCGCGGAAGTTGAATTATGATGGGTACAGCTTGGAGGAAGGGTGAACGTCGGAGCACCAAGCTGCTGGAGTGACGAACCCGCACCGATAGGCGAAAAGTTTGATCGAAGCGAGATAAAAACCGAAGATTATAATGATTGGTGGCGACTTTAATATGCGTATACGGTATAACTTGGTTGGTATTCACACAATTAATTTCCACAAAACGTTAATTTGTTAATGGATTAAAAACTCTAACTTCCATAAAACTCAGTTTATATGCTGATATAAACATAAAGCGGGGAATTTTCGCGAATAATTGAGAGGAAGATTGTGAAATTTAGCACTTTCGAACATCGCGCACCGTTTTGTTAATGTAACTGCGACACAGTTCCAACTTCTGCAGTATCATCGTTAAACATTTAAGTGTATGAATAGTTTATTAAATTATTTTTGATATCACTACTACTCCACTCTTAGTCAGAGATAAAGCAAGAGAAATACACATTCTGTGAAGGTTTCAATTCTATACATATGTGATATAGCCCGCTACAACAAACAAACGTACGGACGTACGAACAAATAGCGGAGACTTAGTAATATGCCCCTTGGCACCTTTAGAGTGCGAAACGATAAAAATCGATTGAGGCTTTAACTTAAGTTTTTAGATTGCTTAGGGAGTACAGAAACCAGACGTACCTACTACCTATAGCTAATATTTTTTTCTAACAAGTTTTCCAATCAACAAATACCCAACGCCCGCGGTAGGGAAGGTAAACAACATTTCGCTGTTAATTCAATAGCTCGAGACTTAAATAGAAATCGGTTAACGATTGCGCGGTGAAAATCTAGGAACGGTAAAATCACGACTTTTTTGAATTAAGAACCGTAATTTTTTATGCCCGGTACCCATTATAAAGCATTTTTTTCTTCTTTTGCGAGTTTGTACTTTAAGATTTATATATTTTTTTATTATTATATCAACCCACTATAAGCCCACTACAGGACACGGGTCTCCTCCCACAATGAGCCTTCTCATTGTGGGTTAAGGCTGTAGTCCACCAAGTTGGCCCAGTGCGGATTGGTGGACTCCAACACCTTTGAGAAGATTATGGAGAACTCTTATATATGCAGGCTTTCCTCACGATTTTTTCCTTCACCGTTGAAGCAAGTGATATTTTGATTGCTAAAAACAAACATAACTTAGAAAAGTTGGAGGTGCGTGCTGGGATTCGAACGCGACCTCCCAAAAGTAAAGTGGAAGACCTACCCACTAGGCTATCATCAGCAAGGCTTCAGATGATGATGACTTTAAGAGGCCAAAACATAACGCTAATTGTCACTTCAGTTCCATTGTTCCTCTTTGTGTCTCGATCTTTCCGTATGTCAACGCCCTTTTTAGAATTCCGTACCCCAAGATAGAAGAAGCCAGATGAATAATAATGAATAGTAATAATAATAATAAATATACTACGACAATACAGACATCGCCATCTAGCCCCAAAGTAAGCGTAGCTTGTGTTATGGGTACTAAGATAGCTGATGAATATTTTTATGAATATAATACACATAACTACTTATAATATACAGATAAACACCCAGACACTGAAAAATATTCATGTTCATCACACAAGCATTTTCCAGTTGTGGGAATAGAACCCACGGCCTTGGACTCAGAAAGCAGGGTCGCTGCCCACTGCGCCAATCGGCTGTCAAATAAGCCTACTTGGGCTATTTTTTTTTTATTTCTAATCTAACAGATGACGCACGGGATGGCAAGTAGGAAACTATCGCCTATAATCAGAGCAACACCTCCTACAAGTTGCCGCCCTGTGTCCATACCTTTGGCGTAGGTGTTAAGCCTCATGAGCCAGTAATAACACCGGCAACCAAACGTATTTACAGACTACAAAAGCTTGAATGCCTTCAAGGCACTTTTGCCTGAATAGGCAAGCTCGCCCCAACTTAGACCGCATCATTGCTTTACATCCGGCATGATAGTTGTCAAGCGCTAGTCTATCTAGTATAAAATATATATATATATATATATATACTAACGGGTCCCTATTAATTGTATATTATGTGTAATGAGTTAATAAATAAAAAAAATAAAAAAATCTAGTATAAAATATATATATTTATATATTACCCGTTAGTATATATATATATATATATATATATATATATATACTAACGGGTCCCTATTAATTCGCAACTGCTGTCCGTCCTTCCGTCACCCTGTCAAATTTTTCGAGCATGTTTCATATAACAATAAAAAAGCAAAAACCGGGCCCATTTAATAAACAAGTTTCTTTAGTGTTCTTTTGTCAAAATAAAACTTTGTGGATTCATATGGGACCTTAGTACGGAACCTTCGTGTGCAAGGCCAACTCGCACTTAGCCGATTTTCTCAACAACGAGTCGTCGTATCGAATGATAAGGTTTTTTTTTGTGTTTTTATGTAAGAAGCTTATTTTGTTGAATTATAATGAGGGTTTTACAGCAATAAAAATATAAGTACGGAACGGTATAATTACCACCCACCACTGACTGTCGACTGATTCTCAGAACAAGAGTACTTCATCGTAACATATTGTGATCCTCAACCCACGTATATCCTCCTGCTGGCCTCCTCTCACAGAAGAGTAAAGAGTAAAGAGGGACAGGGAGAGATGTTTGAAAAAGAGAACCTATAATTATCACGAAGAAATAGGACGAGAAAATATAGAGCCATAATAACTAATGGCTCTCATGGAGACGTTCATACGATAACGTTTAGCAAGGGACCGTTAAAAAAAATTTGAAACAAACGCAGGCAAAGTCGCGGGCAACCGCAGCTCGACTATAGAAGTAGTAGTTAGTAACTGTTATCTCACCCGCTGGTACGTGATGATGCCAGTCTAAGGAGGTAACGGGCTAACCTGTTAGAGGTATGGCAGTTATATTAAATCCATAATCGGTTACGGTAAAATACCAGAGAAATAGAAAATTCAGAAATTAAGAGTTTCCATATCAAACCCGGTAACTCCCACTTAAAACCACAGCGCTCACCGTTGCGCCAGGGAGGTCTTCACAACACTCCGAATGCTACACCGTCACATCACAATCCAGCTATAAACTTGTGATTAAGTAGAAAATAAACAAAAAAACTTTTACTGCATATCATGCACTACGTGTCATATAAGCGATAGGTCACCGGCCATCTACGCCTCAGTTATTGTGTATTATATACAACATGCACTTGTGGTAAATAGGTAAATGACTGTATAGAACTTGTGCATGTGTGCGTGGGCACAGTTGATTCATTGTTGTCCGACTCGCTTGTGGTTTACTGGCCTAGTGGCTAGTTAAAATAGAAGAAACAAATAGTAACTGGTAGGTTTGAAAGAACGTTCGCAACGTTCAACAATAAAATTCAAGATGTTGATTAAATAGTTTCAAACTCTTTATAAATTAAACAAATTGTTTAAATAAGGTTAGGATATAGATTATCAAAAATTTAAAGCTAATTTAAAGATTTGATTATTGTACCTACTTATATTTTTATTCTGTATGTAGAACTTGTTAATAATCCCTACTAATATTATAAATGTCAATGTAAGTTTGTTTGTTACGCTTTCACGCAAAAACTACTCAACCGATCCTCATGAAACTTTGTAAACATATTCTTGGAAGTATAAGAAGTAATATAGGATACTTTTTATCCCGACATTAAGCTTGGTTCTTTTGGGAGAGGGGATGAAAGTGTTTGACAATTTTACACCATAACTCCGACAAATTATAACCGATTAAAATAATTATTTTTGTACTTTAGAGGTTATAATATGTGTTCAACTTTGCCCAAACTTTGTGTAAATCTGATGAATGTGGTTGGACATAGAGGACAGAACTCCTCAGCGGACAACAGCAAACCCCTCATTTAAGGCTCAGCTATACTGAACACTTCAATTATTTTTAGAACTACAACTAAATTTAATGCCACATCAAAAAAACAAAATCAAACGCAGACGAAGTCGCGGGCAACAGCTAGTTAGATATATTGCATGTTTAGTAGTTACCATTTAGTGTATTGTACCTTCATTTGACCTATACCACATTAAAATCATCTTACTCACATCCTGGGGTAGTTGGAAGAGATCTTTTATAGACATCAGCTTTCCTTTAGTCACTTCATGTATCATATGTTCACAATCACATAAATAAAAAATAAATCCTACTTAATATCTTAAATGTGAAAGTTTATCCACACTTTTGTTACTCAATCACGCAAAAATGGCTGAACGGGATTTGGATGAAATTTGGCATGCATGTAGCGTTTGACACGGAAAGGAATATAGGCTACCTTTATTCCGATCCCTTAAGCAGTTCCCGATGGAAAATTAAAAATTGTTTACGAACTAAGCCGCGGGCAGGCCGCTTTGAATTTGATATGCATGTCAGACATGCACTTTCTATAACAATCTCTCAATTAGTTTCCGTGGTAAGATTAAAAATGATTAATGAGCGAAGCTTTAGACCCAATTCTGAAGTCTACGCAGACGAAGTCGCGGGCAGAAGCCAGTAAGAAATAAAGGAAAACTGTTTTTTTTAAACTCCCCAGTGGCATATTGTTAATTAAGCAATAATGTGTCTGTCTTCAAAGTTTGGCAATTAAAAGCTCTTAACCCATTCATCATCGTCATCACACCAACCCATTACCGGACCACTACAGATCACGGGTCTCCTCCTACAATGAGAAGGGGTTAAGGCCGTAGTCCACCTCGCTAGCCCAGTGCGGATTGGTGGACTCCACACACCTTTGGGAACATTATGTAGTACTCAGGGAAGCAGGTTTCCTCGCGATGTATTCCTTCACCGTTGAAACAAGTGATGTTTTGTTTACTTTATTTTTTTTTGTCAGTTGTCGCAAAAGTCATAATTTTCCTTTTAATTGTTTAACATTCACGTCACTTTTCAGAGAAATGTATAAAAAAATAATCCAGACCACCTATCATGGTTTTGTGAACGGTATTGGCTTTCCTAATAATTTATCTTTATGAGAGTGTGATTTACAAAAGCTGAAGTCTACAATCAAGTACATAAAAACGTCAACAATCGCTACACAAACTTTCATTCTAATACCTTAATATGTTGCTCTTGGTGTTTGCTCATTCCTGAAGACTTTATTTTTATTCCACTATAAGTTAGCCCTTGACTGCAATCTCACCTGGTTATAAGTGGTGATGAAGTCTAAGATATTAGCAGGCTAACCTATTTGGGAGTATGGTAGCTATAACCCTGATCGGATTCTACGCAACATCGCACCGGAACACTAAATCGCTAAGCGGTACGTCTTTGTCACTAGTTTGGTAACTAGCCACGGCCAAAGCCTCCCACTCCCACCCCTGTTACTACTACTCCAGATTTCCAAAGACTAGACATTTTTGCCGAGGCGGCAATTAGATATGTTTTAACGAAGCAATAATGTGCGCTTAGAATTAGCATTGTTTGCATAAAACACGGCCTGATCCTTGTTAAGGTTGTGTTAACAGGGAAAAGAACAGACTCATTGTTCGTGTACACTAGGACTAACTAACTTGCATTTATATGAAGTCTCATAGTTTACTAAAATTAGAAACGAACATTTTCTTAAGTCTTAGTAATTAAAAGCACACATGTTATGTTTTATGCTTGCTTATTCCCAAGGGCTTGCAAAGACGTTGTTGCCGTGGAGACAATTAGAAATGTTGCCATGAAACAATAATTTGCGCTTACATTTAGCATTGTTTGCATGGGATACGTCCCGATTTTAGTTAGTGTTGTATTATCATTGTTCGTGTACTCCCGGGTTATATCTCGCCCGTGTTTATTTTATAATTAGTATACATTTGTTACTACAAGAAAGTACTAAGTCTTGGAATCCTGAGAATTCTCCATAATGTTCTCAAAGGTGTGTGAAGTCCTCACTGGGCCACAGAGGCGTGCATAGAGGGTATTCATAGGTTTTGCAGATGATAAAAAATGAAAAATATCTCCTGTCCGAGTGATAGAAAACTTAAGGATAGATTGTATTGTAAGAGTTATTAAAAGCCTACCCCTAAGTATTTATGACTCTTACTGGAGATTTTCTTCATTGAATACCATCTGCATACCCTGTGCATACCCTCTATGCACGCCACTGCTGGGCCAGGGTGAGTTTGCAGATAATATAAATATAATTTAGTTCGTTTTTTTAGTTTTTAATTATTCTGCGGTCAGAGTTATAAAAAACTTAAGGATATACATTGTAAGAGTTATTAAAAGCCTACCCTTAAGTATTTATGACTCGTACTGGAGATTTTCTTTATTAAATATCATCTGCATACCCTGTGCATACCCTCTATGCACGCCACTAGTGGGCCAGGGTGGTGAACAACGGGCCTGTGTAGTGGGCCAGCTATAGATTGATAAGACGATGGGTGTACAGATTTCAAAAATCTATTCCAGAAAATATAGTATCAAGCATTACTATGATAATAATATTCTAAAGCAGAATTCTAAAGAATTCTTGCAACACCTGAATTCAGGCGTAAGAAATTCGTAGACTTGATAAAATGAATACATCCCGCTCCATTGAATGCCGCTACTGGCGTCTGGATCTTACACCTCATTGTGAAGAATCAGGTAATGATATTAAGGGATCGTGTATCACGCTGTAGAAAATACTTTTTCTAGAGAATATTTTATTTTATTTTATTTTATTTTATTTTATTTTATTTATTAAGGCCCAAACAGTATACTTAATACTTAAAATTAGTACAAAGAAAATAACACATACACCAATTAAGTAGCCGCTAATAAATCTAACGAAATACATTAAAATTGACAGCAAACTTATAACATAATTATGAAACTTTAGAATATGTATAAACACATATTATTGACAGATAATGTAAATAAGGGAATACCCTTATTAACAATATCCATCCAATCCAAGTGGATATGTGAAAACATAAGTAGAACTTTTACGTAGAACAATTAGAAGTTAGAATTTAGAATAAAGATGTTTTTTTAACTGAGCAAGAGTAAGATTAAATAAATCTAAATCCGAGAAATTATTATTATAGCTTTGAGTAGCTCTATAAATATAACTATTAAGAGCGTATTTTGATCTGACTAAGGGCAAATAAAATGGAGGGGATTTTCGCCTAGATATAATATTCTTTTGACAAACAAAACCAATTCTACTAAGTAGTTTTGGAGTATCAATTTCATTCCTTAAATTTTTTTTTTTTTTTTTTTAAATATAAAGTATAACATTATATACATTTTTGTATTTTAAATAACTCATGTAACTTTTTTTTTATTTAGTTTAGTTTTTAATTATTCTTTTATAAAATAGTGTAGATGGATCATAGTTGCCCAATAAAAAAATATTATTACATAATTTTTTTTTCCTTCTTCTTTCCTTATAGTTAAAAAAACATAGGGAATATAATAAACATTTTTAACAGCACATAAAGAACTAGCAAGCAACATCGAATTTATTTTACCTATTCAAGTAAATAGAGTACGAAGATATTCTTATCACACCTGCATTCTGGCGTAGGTAATTCGTAGACTATACCCGCCATTGAATGCCGCTACGGAAGCCTGGGTTTATACCAATCGAATAATGATATTAACGTATCATAGAAGTATCAAGCTTCGCCAGCACGGCTAGAATGGGCCGGAGGCAATTATATCCCCGAGGAAAGGATAAAAATTTATCTTCTCCCACAACTGTATTAAGTCTTAGAGAACTGGCGCACGAGTGGAAATTATATACACATAATATATATGTGTATATAACCCTGGACAGCCAAGCGCACAAATGTGTCTATCCTGGCGCAGCTAGGAGTTCGTGTTCGACTTTCGTCTATATGTTACCAACGTTTGCTTTCCTATTTCGGGCACATAATGCGGCGGGGGAATGATAGCCTGGAAAAAATTATATTTACGGGCAACACCGAAGGCAAAAGACCTAGAGGCCGGTCCCCAACAAGATGGGCAGACCAGCTGAAAAAATCAAATTCAGACCGCTTCTATCAAATCGCAAAAATGGCCTCCAACAGAAGTCGATGGAGACATTTTACCAACGCGAAGTTGAGATCTCACCAGGACCACGATCTTCAGTGATGAAGGAACGACCATAGAGAGAGAGAGAATATATATGTAATAATAAACGGGGTTAAACTTCCACAATTCCTTATTCCCGTGCAAGTGTACACGGTAATTATATCCCTTGTCAGGGTATAATAGGGGGATATAATTTTTGTCTCCTGCCGTGCTAGCCCTGCAGAGGTTACAAAGTATATAAACTAAATTCATCTGCTCACTTCTACCACTTAAATTTCGCGCATTATGGCTGTGTATATGTACGACATTATTAAAGGCATAGTAAATATATTATATATTTTTTTTCGACACAAAATTGACCAAGCGATATCAAAATGATTTTACCTATTCAAGTAAATAGAGTACCAAGATATTCTTATAACATCTGAATCCAGGCGTAGGAAATTCGTAGACCTAACAAAATGAATAAACCCCGCTCCATTGAATGCCGCTACGGGCGCCTGAATCCACACCTCGTTGTTAGAAAATCGAGTAATGATATTAACGTATCATGTAGCTTTCAAAAGATTTCGCTCTAAAGGACTCCTATATTATTTGTGTCAAAACTCTCGCCTTTTGTGCCCTATTCATGGTTCAGTATATTTTCTTAGATACTAAATAGCGCAACAAAATAATTACCCGGCTAAATTTCTCCTTCTTAATCTAACCAAATTAAAAATTAAAAATTTCTTTATTGATGTTGGCCCATCACGGGCACTTACGAAGCGTTCATACATATATGTTTACATAATTGTAAGGGGATGGCGATAACTTCGTCGCGAACTTAAACCTAAAGTTTCGAGGTTTCCAATCGCGCCTGGTCTAAGAAGAGCCCACAACAAACTTAGCCGGGAAACCAACCAGTTTAGGTTCCTCGTAGCTTTAGTGAAAACGAATGTAATGTAATTATCACCAACCTATTTATAGTGCAAAAAATTGTAAACCTGTGTTTTCATAGAACATCTAGGAGGGAGTTCTACTGGGCAAGACAATCGTGTAACTTAGCGACAATTATTTCAGTAAGACCCCCAATACGCTAAGGATTAATTAAGTCTGAAAGAAATTAGCGGTCGTTGTATTGATTTCCGTTTTAATCACCTCTCTTTTTAATAGCCTTTCGACACCGCAGCCATTTTAAAGATTGCCGGTTCTCCACGTTTTTATCCGAGTACCACTTTTAACAAGTTTCCTGTAGTAGTAAATCCGTTCTACACAATATACCCCGACCTTCCGCAACGCCTCGATTTCGCCTGTCTGTGATATAACTTGGTTTTCACGGCGTCTAGTGTAGTGTGAGTTTAATCTTAAAGCTTATAACATACACTTTGATCTAAAACATACACTTTGATCCCTTATTGACAGGAACGTGTCAACGTTATCTCAAAGGCAAAGTACGGGGTCTTGGGTCAACGCGGTTTAACCAGAGCAATCAACTGATTCATGTCATCGCAACCAAGAAAAACCAACCACCCCTGTACCACTCAAGTAATACAAAGAATTAAAAAAAATACAATATAAGTTTGCGAACTATTTTTAGCTCACATCTGTCTAAGGCAAGAGCTAGGCAGGTCAACGGTAGTTCTTGTTCTACTTTATAGACGAAAGGGAAAAGATAAGACAATAAACATGCCCGGAAAACAGATACCTAAAAAAACTGAGCAAGTACAAATCCAACTAACGCAAAAAGACCTCTGGTACCATTGGAAGGTAAAGTAGTTATTAATTGGGTTAGGAACCAAGACGACCGATTAGCGCAGTGGACAGCGCCCCTGCTTTCGAAGTCCAAGGCTGTGGGTTCCATTGTCAAAACTGGAAAATGTTTGTGTGACGAACATCACTGTTTTTCAGTGTCTGGGTGTTTATCTGTACATAATAAATATTATAATGTATATTATTCATAAAAATATTCATCAGTCATCTTAGTACCCGAAACTCACGCTAGGCTTATTTTAAGACTAAATGGCGATTTGTATACACACATCGTAGTGTCGTAGTATATTTGTTTATTTATTTTAACTACCCAAAAAATATCGTTTCTGCATCCCAGTTCCTGCGTATTTGTAGTTAAAACACAGAGTATGTTACAAACACGAATAGCGCAGTGGTTAGAACTTCAGCACTACTTTAGGTGGGACTGAGTTCAATGACCGGCGCTTCTGTTTTAAGCAATCACATAGCACTTGCTAAGCACCAATTTGTTTATTTATTTTTAAATCAATTAGTACGTTTAACACCAATCACACTAATTAAATAGATAGCAGATTAAAACGAGAACAAAAAAAAAAGAAAATACAATTATTATTTATATTATAATTACCAATTGGGCCAGCGTGGTGGACTAAGGCCTTAACCCCTTCTCATGGTGGGAGGGGACCCGTGCCCTGTAGTAGGCCGGTAATGGGTCGATATGACGATATCACTTGCAAAGCGGTGAAGGAAAAAAAGCATGTTGGAACCTGCATGCCTGAGAGTTTACTATAATGTTCTTGAAGGCGTCACCAATCCGCATGGCCTGCGCGGTGGACTACGGCCTACAACTTTCTCATTCGAAGACCCGTGCCTTTAAGTGTACAGCTAATGGATTGATAATAATGATGGCAAATACTTTAAAGTAGTTGACAGCATAATAATTACTGAGTTGTCAAAAACATCTGTGATGACTTAGCAAAAAGTCGCTAGTGAGGGAGTTTACCCAATTCAGTTAATGTTACATCGTAAACCTCACTGGTTTACCTAAAATAAAATCCGAAAAATAGTAAGTAACTCATCTTCTCGATATTTTCAGGACTTCGCGTTAAGAAAAAGTTGTGAATGAAATTCCAGTATATTATGTAGGCACCTTAATTAGCGTACTTTAAACTTAAAAAAATTAACTCACCGATACAGAGTTCCCGAGTGAATTTTCTTCACGCCGTCCATATCTGCCGTGGCCTTGTTATCATGTCTAAACTGACTCTATGTTATAGCTTAATAGCTAAATGGGTTAATATTAAATAGGTAAAGTCATTATGCCCGTTGATTAACTACACTGTGGCTTATTTGTACACGACACCTGAAACAATAGAAAAAAACATTATAGTATGCTTATTTTTTGTAAGTAACGAGCAGAGTTTAGTGGTTATGGGCATTGGAGTTCCTTACGGGGGGGAACTAATTGGACACTCAGAACGCACTTCTAACTCTTCGGAGTTATGTGCATTTTAAGCGATAAATCTCACTTGCATTACGCACTGTCATGAAACCTGATCAGGAAACCTGTGCCTGAGAGTTCTCCATAACGTCCTCAAAGGCGTTTGCAGTCTATACCATTTCGAACTTAGCAAACTTGGTCGAATACGGCCTAAACCCTTCTCAGTCGGAAAGGAGACCGGTGCCCTTGTAGCTGTCTCCACATTACAGAACTAGATGGCGCCAATCCTGCATCGCGCTAGCGAAGTGTTCACTAAGAATGCCTATATATACAACTTCCAAAATGAATTCACCCGCTCGGAGGAAGATCTTCCTATTGTTACGGTCGAGCGTATCCCCATAGCTACCGTACACCCTGATAAAGATGATACTTTCTGTAATGCAACTTAGCGAAATTTTCTTTATTTCATTCTTGTTTTCGTCAATAAATAGTATACATTTGATAACAGATACCCTGTCAAGAAGGCGATTAAGAGATACCCTGTCATCTGTAAAATCAGTATTTTTATTTTATTCTGTGGATCCGATCCGGCATCATTTTGCTACCTTTCGGATCCGGCAATATTTATCGGATCCGCCGATATTGCCAGAAACTTGCTATTGTTACAAATCGTGCGACCGATACTACGATCCCGTTATCACGTGCCCGCCCGAAATAAATTCCAAATTATTAATGAAGTGGGAAAATAATATTTGATTCTTATGAATTATATTTCTTGTTTACAGACATTTAAAATTTTTGAATTCATTGCACTCGAGGACTTACCGGAGTACTGAGGAAAAATGATATGGGGGTTTAGCAAAGTGTCAATAAAAGTAGTTTTAAGTACCTACAGTTAAAATAGTTTCGAACTATTAACATTAAACACCAATCCAGCGTAGGAATCTCTATCGGAGTACCGTACAGGTAATCGGTTTAAGTTCGGCTTCTCGCCCGATAATGTTCGCCGTTTGTCAATTGTCACCCCTAATCCTTTGATAGTTCGGTGTCCCGCCGAAGATAAATTGACGAATGAGGTCAGAGCTTTCGACGATTACTGGTTATAGTAGGTTATGGGTGGGCATTAACTATGACATCCATAATTCTCGACATAGTATGAAGCATAGTCGCCTTCCGACTCTATCTATTTATCTGCTGACTTCTTCATAAAAACGCATAGGATTTGTTGGGGTTTTCACAATCGCAAAAAAAACTAATTTTAAAATAAATAAATAAATATATTACGACAGTACACACGTCGCCATCTAGCCCCAAAGTAAGCATAGCTTGTGTTATGGGTACTAAGATGACTGAGGAATAATTATAAGAATGACACTGAAAAACATTCATGTTCATCACACAAACATTGTCGCGGAAAAAAGCCTTGGCTCAAATTTGGACGGCCGATTGGCCCGCTGGGCCAAATTTGCAATCAAGTCGCAGAAAAAGTGAGTCCCATTGCTTACGTAGTACATAATTTCACAGGGTAGTTAAAAATGACGCACTAGAGAATTGCAGAGCTTCTAAAATCCTAAAGCAACCACTGAGATTTCAAGTCTCTGGTAGATTTACAATAGCCACATTTTTCACTAAAACTATTATTACAAAAAGCAACGCTATTTACTCTATCTGAGTATAACTTTTTATTCAAATAAATACAATAGTATTATTGGATGCAACCGTAATAAATATTAAGAATATACTTAATCTAAAACTTCAACTAAATATATATAACTTAACTAACCTATTTCTCATTTAACAATAGTAATATAACTTTATGTTACAATGTACTGACATAGTAATGAATGTCTCTGACATTCATTACAAATGCGTTATTAATGACATTTTTATAACAACTATAGACTGGTGAGATCTACGCTTGCCTAGAAAATGGCTACACTCTTGCCTTGAACTTTGAAGATACTGAAGTGATATGCGGCAGGAAACAAACGCCGGAACTTTCTACACATTAGGGGTTCGCATCAGAAACTTGTCTAATTACCACGCGAATAAACATCGTTAATAAAATATTAGCAATGAAAAATCAATCTCAAGCAATTGAAAAAGTAATTTTTCACTTTAGGGACGTCGCCGAAAAAGCAAACATTCAGTAATTTAACAGGCATCCTACTGGGAAATCATCTGTAGCAATTTAATATTTTTTTACACAGCTTGATTTCGTCTTGTAGGTCCTCGATATTAATAAGTAAAAACGAGCAACGAATTAAATATAGCATGAACGAGCTTCTCATAAATAATGGCAATGCCAATCATAAAGAGTATGACATGATTGGCTTTTGTAAAAACCCGAAAATGTATAATACATCTTCTGAAGTCGAACCTCACTAAAAGAAAACGCCAAGTTAAATTGGAAGATAAACACTTCATTCAACGACTTCGTCCTTGTACCAATTTTCTTTTCAATCTATTCAGCAGATCTGCCCTGCACTTTAGAGACACTAACAGCAATACAAGTGCAAACACAATCCTGGAAAAGCTATACAAAAATAACAAATACAGCAAGATAAAATCGATAATATTTTGAATTTGTCGATTTTTCGACCCAGTTGCATGGATCGTGGTCACGACGGGACTGCGTAGGCACGAGATGTCAAATTGGATGTCACGGGCAGAATCTGACTACCCGCTTTCGTGTTCTTTTTGTCGGTATTTCACGAACATTTGGACACACTACAATGACAACGTCACTTTTAAATTGAGAAGCTGTACGATGCTTTCTTGGTTTGCATAATTCTAACACTGGGTTCTACACACTTGCTAATTTAAAACCGAAATCTTAGTTAAAAATCATTAAGATAAAATCTATCAGTGGGTCATCCCACAATATCACATTATAACAACACCCAAACACCTTGGCAAGATAGTAACCAATCTCAGTGCGAAAGAGAGATGTGAAAATATCTAAAACTATACAAGAAACTGCATGACGAAAAGTTCAACTAACCAGCGACAAACCACAATAATAACGCGTGAGGGGTGTGCTGTTGTACTTCTCACAATTAAAAGTTTATATCTAATAACCTGATTGTAGCAGGAAAAGTTAAGTGCAGATTGAACAATAGAAAAGAAACTTCCAATAAAAGAACTTTGACTATCATAATAAATCTGGTAATCAAACTACTTCTAACTAAGCTCTTGATTATTTGATGGATGGCATAACCCAAACAAAAGGCTAAAGGTTTGCACTGTACCTGCAGAAACGCACCCATTCTGCTCCGAGGACGTCAGGTTAAACTATAACTTTACTAATTAGAACGTAGTTTATATATTATGCTAGCCTTTGACAAATAATAGAAACAATAATATTATCGTACACTACGTATCTAACTAGTTACCGAGTTGATTAAAGTCCGCAACGTCGACGTAACAGTTAATTTAGTCCTGACTTCATATTTCTACTTTTAATTGCGAAGGTAATTAAGCCCGCTCCAAATGCGGTGCGAATGCACCTAATGTCCACGGCTACTTTGGTGGACCGTCGTTATTATTTTCATAGCATAGGTACTTTACTTAACAATTGTTGAGTACTTCTATACTAGCAATAATTCAAATCGATGATGTATAAAAGGGCCAAGCGGTCCAGTTAAATAAGTCCCATTTCGATAAAGGGCTTAATCCCTGAACACAGCCTTTATCCTAAGATTTGTATTATACCGATACTTTATATATAGTAAAATAGAATTTATGATTCTTATTTGAAAGATCGAATTCTCCGAGACTTCTTCGCCAAACGCTCGTGGCAAAAAAAAACAGGATTAAAGAATGTGCGACTGTAAAACGATTCCCATTAGGTCCAGTTTGCTTTGACATTACTGTGTTGCGATAATCGTAAACGATACTACGATTGGGAGCATGCAGATGTCATACTAAGCGTACAAGTCCGCGTTCGGGTAACTTCGCGATATCTTTTGCTAACCTAAAGTCTTTGAACTGTGAATGTTGCCAGTGATGACTTATGACTCCTAACTAAACTTGGTCGCCAGATAGATCAGACACTCAGAAATGAGAAGACACGAATAAACAAGAATTATCGACTTAGCCCGACGAATTGTTGAAGAGGCAATGGGCATGGCACATAGTTCCAAAGGCAAATGGAAAACCCCTTCACCGAAAATCGTTACGTTGTTGGTGGGCCCACAACATCCAAAACCAGATTCACCGAACTCTGCCACAAAACCAATAGCCAAAATATAAAACAAATAGCCAAAACTACTTTCTGTACATTTGGCTCGAAAACTGCTGAACGAATCGGGTCAAATTTTTGTTACGAGGAAATTAAATAATTAAATGACGCGAGGCGTCGAATTTTAACAATTAACAGACATGCGGTATTGTGCGACTGTATAAAGTCCAATTTAATTAATAAAGTGACATATGAAATGTGAATTCTTTTAAATTGAACGTGGACGAAAAAAGGGGGGAAACAGCTAGTAAAGATTATAATTCTGAACTGAGAGCAAACTGTTCGAATTAACTTAAAAATGGTCTAATGTCAATAAAAATCACTAAAATACCAACCGACAGCTGTTTAACAGCTGCGTTCCAGAAAATAAAAACCAGTAGTATTTTCACTACGGTTATAGTATTTGGAAAGTGCGAATCATTTTCATTAACGTTAACGATTCATTTGTTTAAAGAACTTTAAAAATAGCTAACTGAATATGTGTGTCTCGTGGCACGCGTATGGGACCGGCTTTAAAACAAAACCTATTACATTTCTCTCATTAACTAGATCTTGTTGATCCAGTGGTTCGACTATGGATCTAGGACCTAGACCAAGCCAAAAAATATAAGGAAATGTTTCGGAAGCCCGATGTTCGGTAATTGGCGTTTACCACAGGTATGCCTCTGCGCCCTCTGCAAGAACGTTGTTAAGCCGTCCGGTCTCGGTTTTACTATCACTATACATGTGAAACCCGCCAAACCTCATTGGAGCAGCAGATCAAAGCTCTAAAATACCTCCTTCTCGCCATGCGAATATAATCTCGAAATTAATAGACTGAGGACGATGATGATGAATATTCTTCTTTGCTTTATTAGTGTTTCAGATCGGTCATTTAGGATTCGCCAAGAAGTTATTTACTGCCAAAGACTAGGTAAGGACCTTATTAATAAAAATCTAATGAGTAGTTTGGCATTTATGAGGGGAAGCTGTTATGTGACTAAGTTTCTTGTGGTCCTAAAAAGTTCTTGGACCTTATATATATATATATTAACCTTCAGAACTTCCATTCCTCAAGGCAGTATTATTGCAATATTGTTAGCGTGTTACATTAAATTAAATATTAATTAATATTATGAAGATTAGCGTAATGTAATTGAGATTTAAACAACAATGTATTTTTTATTTATAATAAACAGGTTTAAATTATTATTATTTTTTTGTTTAAGAATTAAATACATATTATTAACACTTAATAATTTGTCATACTAAACTGATATTTTGGTATAAAATGTTTCCTACCTTCATAACTCGTTTTAGTGTGTACCACCATCCCGGCAATACATTAAAATAATACGCAATAACGATCTGTAAGCGTCTTATTTACACACCCGTTTTAAAAAAACAAACACATAGGTAGACTGTTTAACTAATAATTAGCTCTAACTATGAAAGTCAGGTAAAAAATTAAAAAAACGAAAATGAATGCCTTAATTATGAATCACGCTGCACAGAATGACTCGCCGGACGCGAGCCGGGGAAAAAAGAAGAAATGTGGCAAATGCCTCACAAGTGATATTTTTAGGTAGGTATTTGATGGGGTTTTGGTTGCTTTGACGATTTTGACCGTTCACTCTTCCATATTCCATGTAGCACCCGAAATAAGTTTGGTGAACCATGTTCCCCACTGGGATGTGCACGAAAAGCATTGTGCATATCAGGCGCAGGTGCGTTATATTGTGTAGGAAACCCCCATAACCATTTAAATTACTCTGCCAATGTAAAAACACTGCTCCACTATGTGGCCAGTCATGATTAAGGCACCCCATCAGCACTAAGGATTTTAAAGTTTTTATAAAATTTACTGGTGATGATTTAGCGCGAATGAAAATTTGCATGGGAAGCTTTTCCATATTACTAAACCTTACAGTAGATAAACCATGTAACATCTAGTCATTCTCATATACAAGGAATTTCTAACAGAATCTGTCTTTTCCAAAACAATATCCAACAATACATATCAATCATACCAACAGACATTACTGCCTCCAAAGGATTGACTATAAAGAGTATGCATAGAGAAAAGAATGACAGTCTATACTGGATAAATTTACTTATCGCTAGTAGAAAATAAAAAAATAGACAGTAAAGAAACCATATTTTATAACATATGTTATACACTCTTTCAAACATGATAGTATCTAGACTCTAAGGTGAATAATGATATCACAGACAGGAAAATAGATATAGCACATTTTGAAGATTAATTTTTCCTGCTATGTGTTTCTTACAAAACATGACATATTATTCAGTCTCATAACACATAATATAGTTGTCATGTGAAGGGTCAGTGAAAATAACACAACTTTCTTCTTTTAATATTTTAATTATAATTTTTCCTTTTTCTTCTTAATATTACACACTTTTTGTATTCGTCTTTCCACCTTCCCATCCACTACCCGACTGACCCGTCATCAACGTCGATGTCTATTTTTGTCGGTCCAATCACCCCACCGCCACCGTGGGTTGTGATTGGTCGATGTTTTTCTGCATCGATGTCATTGGCTGGTTTCATTAAAATCAGCCAACTAACCATCTAATAATCTAATAAATATTCTTGACGTAGTTAAAATCAATAAAAGTAACAAGTTCTACATTCTTAAAGTAATAAAACATTTTTAAATAATAATAATTTATGTGGGATGACGGTGATTTAAAATCCGTATATTACCGAACCTAACACATGATGGGGTTGGTTGATAAGATTTAATAATTAGACTAGCTGAGCTGTGCAACTTAAACTGAACCAAATCGGTTATTACCGGAAAACACAAATAAAATGACATTTTTAAAAAAAAGTCCTAGCTAGATTGATTTATTGCGTCCGAAACCCCCTGTATACTAAATTTCATGGAAATTGTTGGAGCAGATTCCGAGATTACAATTATATATATATATAAGAATTGCTCATTTAAAGATATAAGATATGCTTCGTACATCACACAGATTTATCTTATTTGGGTGGATTAAAGGAAATAGCATTGTAATAAAAGCTAGTACTTCTGTAATATTTCCATCATATTCCTTCGTAAACTGTACTTCAATAATAAATACTTACATCAGTTGAGTATCGAAATGTAGATAAATAAACATATTATGAAATGATTTTAATTATTCTAACACTAGACCATTCTTGTATTCTGTGAATCTTAGTTTTTACTAAAAAAAATTCCCTTTATACTTTATACTTGGTTGTTGACCACAGTTGATCTCAGAGGTTAAAAAGACCGTATTTTTAAATTTTAAATCATAATCTTAAAGTTATGTGCATTTTCACATACTATTGCCCTAAAAACTTAGGTCAGCAAAATCTGTGAGGGTGACGGGTCAATGAACCTGAATTTTATGATTTTAAAATTTCATTCCTTATCACAGAGACAAATTTAGTAGAATTTTCAAGCTTTTTCTGCAGTTATCTATAATTTGGTACCAGATGATGGAGGGATACTAACATATTTATATTGTAATTTATAGCATTACTGAGAGATTTTCATCAATTAACTGTACATAAAGTTCTTTATTTATCATATATTTTTAAGTATCTTGCTCTAAAATAACAAGTAGTTTAATATTATATGGCCATAAGAATAACAAGTTACAACGGGCAGCACAACGTTAGGAAGTGAATGAATGTTAAGCATAGTAAATCTATAGGGGTCAATACTCACGTAGAACACGAATTATACGATACTTTGCACGTAAATACCACTGATTAGAAACAACCAAAAATGGCCACAAACATCGAATTGCACCGACTCTGTCACTCCACACTTTGCGCTCTAAATTAAACGGAACGTGAGATTAGTTTTTACAGCAACAGTTTCCCGTATGAATGCACTTTCCAACAGCTTTTACTATCACACGGCCCCTACTATACGCAAGTAGTACAAACAGCATGAAAAATACTTAGCGACTGACGTACGTACTCTACGCACTGGGAGCGGTCGGAATGCAATCACCGGTCTTCAGAAACAGATATTGAACCATCCAATGCACTCATACAGCGTATAACAATGTCACTTAATTCAATCCATTTATGATGATTTTATCACAAATCACTAGAAATTTATTACACGACAACGAAGCGAAATCTATCGTTGCCCCTCCTCCCTTCACCGTAAAATTAATCATAGACAATTTAATTTTTTTGATAGCGTTTGACAATTTGGCAACAGTTTTAATTAAAAAGCCTAATAAATATTTCAGGCCAAATATATCAGGTATAATGTTAAAAACACATTTCAACTCATTGAAACTGATTTATGCAGGTAAATGCTGTTGTTTTTCTGTATTTTATTCTAATAATTCTGTTGAGATTGCAGTCTGTGATTTGTCTGTGGAAACGAAGCAATAAAACTTTTTATTGAATTATTTTATTTATTTATATAAATTTATTTCATGTTTTTAATATTTAATTTAAAATATATTTTTTGTCCTTTTTACCACATATAAAACAGATTTTGGTCTTTTAAATTAAGTTAGAAGCCATATTGAATTTTTAATGACATTGAAAACATAGACGATACGTTCGGATACATTGATCAAATATTGTTTTAGGGATGTACCCCATTGTAACACTAGCAGTAGCTTCTGACTCTACTTGATTTCAAGACATTGATTATTTTATCATTCACTTCTTAATATTTTAGCTTCAAATTATGATTAAATCAAAATTTTTGTTCATAGTTATTGTTAGATTTGGATAAACTACAATTTTAATTATTATTAACTATTAGGTACCGACCATCAAAAAGTAACATTAATTTTTAATTAAGAGAAGTTGTTGTAACTTCAAAAAACTGAATAACATATTTATGACAACTATGTACAATTACTTACTCCTAAAAAAGTATTCAGTAATCGTTATTCATCTCACAAAAAAAAAAAATTGTGGAAAAAAGTTATTCATTAATATGAATACTAGGACCCCATTGGTTGATGGTTCTTATTGCGCCCTTTCTAACTATTGGAAAGGACGAACTAAGACCAACTCTGTACCCCTGTACCAGTCCAGGATTAGTAAATATGGCCATATAGGCCAAGCAGATTGTAGCGGACGGTTACTCGATTACACAGGATAAAATTAAACAAAACTGGCTTTACTAATATGTTAAAACCCGATTAAAAATCATTCCTATAAAAAAATATCAATCCTAGGAAAAGACCGAAGTTTTTTTGTTAAAAATGAAAATTAGTAATATTTATGTGTTGCATTATTCAGTCTCAGTATTTCAGCCCTTTCCTTACAACAAATGAAATATTATTATTATAAAAAGGTATATGGGGCGCCGGAAATAAAGTCGCCTACCCTGGCACTGCCTTGTAACCCCTGTAACTACTACCGCAAGTCGAGCGATTTTTCACATCTACCAGCGTTCTATGACGTTCTATGACGCTAATGGCTTGATATTTAAATAAAAAACTATGAATAATTCTGAGAAACTACAAGTACCTGCTTCGTACTTTAATTTTTTGTAACTTCAATGCTCACCAGACTTACAGACAAAGCCAGTTAGGTTGGTACCGAAAATAGAAATATCGATATGAAACGTCGACTAACCTAATATTATGGTGCGCGTAATCGAACGGATATCTCACAATTCTCGGACTTTTGTTGTTTTTGTGTAGAAAAGGAAATTTTGTGAGTGAGAAGTATCCATCCCATGTGTATTAGTGTATATATATATTATGTATGTTGTGTGTGCGTGGTGATTTGTGTTCTAAGCTCATAGAAAGAAATTAATTAAATGTGTACAATCTGACGATGTTTACCTAAATGTGAAGAATCACCGTGTTTTGTGATATCAAGTGCTAGAATCCGTCAGGAGGCGGTAATCATGTACGTTTATTCGCTATTTGTGGATTCTGGATCTCGACTCGATGTACCATAAACAAAAATGTCAGCGATCCCGATTTTTTGTTTCTCACTGCATACTCCTCGTTAAACCTTAATTAGATCACACGAATGATATAAATTATTGTTAGACGCTTTCTCCGAAGGTGTCGTCTAGTCGAAACGGCGTGTGTTTGGCATTAAATCGGCCTGCGGCCATAATAAACGTGCGTTTTGTATGCTTCGCGCCTGTCTACACCCGATCTATCTTATTGTTTATGTATGGAATACTGAACCTGGAATTTTTATAGCGTTTCGAGAAATAATTTAGTTTTAATTGTTTATCTGGATCGAATCGTAGACGAGGGCCGGTGTGTGCAAGAAGGTAGCGCGCGTCTTAGTCCAAGGTTCTTTAGGATCTCTATTTATACGAATCCCGATAGTTTACTGCAGCATAATGACATTCTCGTTATGAAGTGCCGTGCAGTGAATTTGTGGGACATGTGCCAATTATTACGCCCGTGACGAAAGGATCGGATCATTACGTACTTGTATGTATACAAAATACAGTGTTTACTTGTGCTTAGGAGGCAGCATTGATTGTTATTTAACCTATGTTGCATCCACTGAGACAGATTACAAAGTGTAATGTTAACAAAAATATGAATTACATTGGATCTGGGTTGCACCAATTGCCTATTATAAAAATAACTAATTATACACACACTCAGGATTGTGAGGCAATTTTAAATCAACTCATGAAATTTGAGTGACGATTTAGTCCGTCCAAGATGTAAGTAAACCTGTTTTGTAACACTTTTCCCAATGCTTGTGAAAGATTAATTGTTTTACTCCAATTTTCCAGTACACAAAACATTTTGTCAATACACAAACTTTCAGAATATAATATTTGCTCATGTTTTACACAGAAAAATTGTTTTATAAGGTGCTTACTGAATAGTATTGCTCCATGTTAGGATATCATTTATTACCACAACAGTGTCTGTTATATGACCCATAATCTTATGTGAAAAAGTATAAACAAAGAGTGTTAATACATAATTCTTCCTTGGAGAGGTAAAAAAAAGATTAATATTCTAAAAGCTTATATTAAGATTAGCTATTGAACTAAACTACAAAGCCAAGTATGGATTTTATTAGACCAATTGTGGTGTGATAATGAGACACTGAGTTCTATCTGTGTATAGGAGCTTCTACGAGAATAGGAAGAATGGTCCGGGGGGTCAGATGTTACATATATGTGTATAATTAAAAATATTTATCTGTGCATAATATTCGCACAGAAAGAATCAAAAATCCTTGTCCAGTGTTTCTTTGAACTAAACATAAGTTTATATAAGGTATTGATATACATTAGTAATCTGTATATTTTTGTTTGTATTTAAAAATTAAAAATTAAACCACCTTACTAACAATCAAAGAGTCTCTAACAATTGACCATGAGGAAGCATCATTAACAAAAGCTAAGACAGCTTGCTAAGAGATGTAAAGCAAAGGCAAGGTCTCTCTTATCCTTATATTATGTATTGTTAAACAACATATAATGTCTATCTCTTGCCTAAGTGCCTTTTTTTCCCTGCCTATTTAAATAAGAAAGCCTTGATTTGATGGTTAGACAAATGAAATAAAATAATCCCCAAACTGTAATACTTAAGTTAGCTTAATACTTGTAATAAACTATATTTTAATCAACATATTAATTATATCTGTGAATATGATATAGTACTGGTTCGTACTGGCAGGTTTCCAAATCGATCAATTGGGATTTAATTAGCTACGGAGGACACTTTTTGAGAACCCCTTGTTCTGTCTACATTATATACACTGCGGAAGTCAATATTAATCAAAATCAAATTTCTAATTAATTATTTCTAATATAACTAAGTTCTGCTCTGCTCAGAAGGATTGAATCTTTACCTACTGACTAAGCTACACTAGGACCTAACTAACCTATATACCTATATACCTGTCTAATGCTAGGTATGAAGATATAAGGGATATCTGTACAATAGTAGGACCGTCAGGTCAGTAAACTTTAACCGCATTGCCACTTACAATCAGTTGAGATCTCAGCTGTGCATAAAGTTCTCATAGTATTAAAAAAGTTGTTCTATCTTAAATATTATAAAATGTGTATCTTTAGGTATAAAATATCAAAATTACAAAAAACACAAATTTCATAAAATGTTATTTCATAAAACTTGTGGAAACATTCTTATGGCGACCAAAGGTTTAAAGTATGATGATTTTTGCATTCAAAAGAATAGGATTTGTCAGGTGGGAGGCTTTCACTGTGGCTAGTTACCACCCTACCAACAAAGATGTGCTGCTAAGCGATCTAGCGTTCCGGTATGATTTTGGGTTAAAACCGATTAGGGTTATAGGTTTAATATGACTGCCATACCCCTAAAATGATAGCCCGCCATCATCTTAGACTGTATAATCACTGCTAAATCAGGTAAGATCCCTTGACTGCAGTCAAACTTGTAGGGGACTAAAATAAAAAAGGACACATACTGTCTTTTTCCAAAGCAAATAATTTCAATGTTGTTAAACATAAATGAACATTGGCTTCACTTCAGCTGTAACAGCTCCAATCAATGGTCAGTATTGGCTAAGAATCATTGACCCAAGAGAGTTACTGGAAAAATTAGGAGATTTAAATTTTGTTTTGTCCCTCTACCAGAGTCTTAGAGTACATGTTAACCCTGTTGTTGTTGTTCATTATCCCAAAAATCTAATAATTATTGTGAACTAAGATGTGTACTACCTACGATGTATATACCTTAACCTGAGAACCTGGGTTGGCGCAGCATTACCAGCTTATTTATTGGGTTGGGGTGCTTGGTTCTCTCCTATAAAATAAAACAAAGAAGTGCCAAATAGTGGGATTAGTAAGGCTGGTAATTATGAAGATGATGGGAACATTGTTTTTACAAGTTAACAAGTAATAGTCAAGTTAAATGTAGGTCTCAAAGTCTTCTATAAATTTAACTAAAAATGAAATTGATGTGATTAGTTATCTAAAACAACTATTATTACAAAGAATAATTAACAAGGTTAACAAGGTTTATTTCAAGAATGCAAATAACATTGGAGTTAAAGTAGGAATATGTACAGAGCATCAAACAATAAGCTCCTTTCAGTTTTGCACATTGACTACTTCAGACACACACTTGTCCAGTTTTATTGTATTATCGTTCTAAGGTGAATCTTTAAGACTTGTGATTTATTCTGAAATTTATTTTATTTTGTGCAGTCAAGTTGGCGAAGGCACGTAGGGGTATGATCAAGGAGAAGGAGAAGGGCGGGGGTGCCCGTCTCAAAGATGAACCCAATGACCCTGCTGAACCAGGTGAGTTCAAATTATCTGCCTCTCAAAGAGCTCTACTAACCAACCACTTGTTTTTAAATTTTTTTTCTTTGTTTTTTTTGTCTATGTTAAGCTTTGGAACAGCTGAAACAATTTTGGCAAAATTCTTATATTTAGATACAAAACACATATTTATACAATTCCGGAAATCTATCCCAGCAGGGGTGAAATGAGATTTAGTGGTTTTTATGAAAAACCTATGTTTCAAATAAACTTTGATATCTATATTCATATTCCAAATCTAAGTGTAGATTAGATATTAGCTTAGTTATTAAATTAAACCTCTTGTCTATTATAATCTATGCACAAAAACCAGACAAATAATTGAAGTAAAACACATTTTGTAGTGAGAAATTTGAATGCACCAGTACCTTCTAGTTATTACACACATCTTAAATTGTAGGGCACGGTTCTCGTCCGCCATCGGCCTCTTTACCGACCCCGGCGGCGTTAAAGAAGGAACCCGACGAGCCGGCCCACAGAGTTAAGATGGAACCCCATAGCCAAGGGGGAGAGGACTCAAACGCTGACCTCGGAGTAGACGGTATTAAGACTGAAATTGACGGCCTCATGGATAGTGACGGTGAGTTAAAATCTTAAACAAACTTATTACGTTTTTTTATATACTATTACATTCCTACTATTTTTTTTTTTGTGCAATGATTAGTTTATTAGTCCTTACTATTTGTGAACCTGATATCCTTACATAAACTGTTCAGTTGAAAAGTATAAAGGATGTATCAAAGCTTTGTTTCAAAAGGAAAAAATAAATCAAAAATATACTAGGTGTTCCTAGGTGCTAACTGACCCTCAGACCCTAACCTAACGTACTCCTAGATGTCAACCCCACAAGAACGTCCCGTAATATTATTTTTTCACTATCACATGAACTTTGCGCCCCAAAAACGGGCGTGGTTTATCTACATAGGATTATCTTGTTAATTACTTTACTATTATTTTGAAACTTACAATAGAACTTTTTAATTGTACTAATTGTCTTTTCGCCTAAATAAAATACGTTACTTTAACTTATATTTACTAAGAACCAGTATTTTTATAGTACATAGCATTTGTATTAGTATGACAGGTCATTTATTCATCGTACCTTGCCATGACATTAAACCGTTCGCTCGCTCGTTTCAATTTTAGTGAGTAAAGTTCCCATCCTGACTGCTTAATAAATAATGATCATTATAGTAACAGGAGAACTCAAGAGTGATCATTTATCATTAAGATATTAGATAAAATAAAATGGGACACATGCTACATTGATAAATACTATATTATGCCTTATTTATAACGGAATAAGAACGCAACACTGAACGGCATTTGCTATTAAGCGCCCGTTAGATGATCAATTTAGCATTAAGTCAATTTGTGACCTTGCTCTCATAATACTAATAAATCAATCTTAAGTAAATAAGGTTGATAAAAAGGCTATCATTTAAAATAAATATTTAAAATTAAAGAATATAAGCTTCATATTATTCATTTATTTTCTTGAGCGAATCAAGATGAAACTGACTGACTAAGGTATGGATTTAAAAACTGGCAAACCCTCTCAAAATCGAGACGGGAACAATGTCTAACGTTTGGTCTTAAACTTAGATATGCTTGAAAACCTATTAAAAAAAAAATTAAAATTATTTTTTTATCAGCATAAAAAATCTTTTTATAAAAAGAGAAAAACCTCATTGTCTTGTTTAACGGATAAATAATTACTATAAGAGCCTATTTACAAGGCACATTTTACGTTTTTTACGCTCATGTGATCCAATTTAACATCAACAATTGATAAGACAATATACCGCAGCACGGAAGAGGTCGTCAAATCTAGTTACTTGTCGCTTAAATCCAAGGTCATTGATTGGAATGACGCCGGAATGATCGTCTAACGGACGCATAAGTACCTTATAATGGTTTAAAGGTTGACCTCCGACCAAAAATGGTCAATAACGACTCTTTATAATTACAGTTCATTTTCCTAATTTGTTTAAAACCTTAATAGAATATTATAGTTAACATATTTCTTAATAAATCCCATTAATTATTATGCTATATAGGGCAATAATATATTGAAAAGAATTTAGGGCTTGTAGTAAATTTTTTTTTTTTGTTGAATTACTTATTTTATTTATTAAGCTGTTAAACAAGCTGTTGCCCGTGAAGCTGGCCGCTTTTGATTCATTTAAAAAAAATCCTTTTTAACATTTTCCCTGGATAAATGGTAGTAGTATAATTTTGGATGTTATTTGTACACATAGTTTAGGAGATAATGTAAAATTAAAATATCGCGCCGTTCCGGGAGGGGAGTTTACGGCTTTGAGTAAGGTAGGTAAGAATGACCTGCACTATAATAATTTGCGGAGTTGATGGGCACAGGCCGTGTTTCTATGTTAGAAACACGCCCTTCGAAGTTTTGCTCTGTTTATAGGTGATGGGTTTCCACCTACCATCAGGTGGGCAAAAATATTTGGTCCATCAATTATTACTACAAAAAATCTGACTGAGTTGTTTAAAATTGTTGCCTTGTTCCAGGTGACCCCACTAAATCTCCTCAGTGCGAGCTCGGGGGTCCAGGTTCTCTGAAATCGGAGCGTCTTTCCTCCGACTCCAATGACATTATTGACCCACAGACTGGGCTTAGAGGTTCCACTGGGAATATCCAGGTAATTATCTACATTCGCTTTTATCTCAATATTTAAACCGACCCAGCATTGTTTTAGTATTTTTTTCTTACATGTCTCAATATTTATTTATTTATTTTCTAACTATGACCCATCTGCTCTATTAAAGAACAAAATAATTAAAATACAGTAATAATGAAAACCGAAATCAAAAAATTACATGAGATATTAATATGTAAAAAATATTTCAATTACTTAGATATGATATCTTATGTATAAACGTAATCTTTCTAAAAATGTTGAAAAAAAATAAAAGCATAGGTTTAAACGTTACTACTAGCTCAGTGGGTAGAACTTCGACTTCACTTTTGGGGGGCCGAGTTCGAATTTATTTATAATACGAACTCGGTCGGAAAATTTATTTATAAATGAAATCACATTCATAAAAGGAAACTAAACTAAGGAGTAACATTGTACACTCACTTAAAGTCTAACTCAACTTGCGTTATGAGGTATTAAATATAACTTAAAATTACACACTCCGCTGATACCCTAATATGAAACGAAAAAAAAACAATATTACTTACATAAAAGAAAAACAAAACAACACTAACGAAAAAAAAAGAATCGAAAATAAAAAAATATTTGGGGCAACGAGTGGATGCAACAAAATATGCTAGTCGTAAGTTGAGAATAAATAAATATAAAATAAATTAATAAAAAATTTATTATTCACAGGATGGTAACCCAAACTGCCGTAACCCGAACGGACCAGAGAATATGGGATCGTGCCGTATGGGCAATTCAGGACCAATGGGCCCCGGTGTGTCTATGGGACCCATGTCCAGCGAAGCGCAGACCTTGCCGTCTAATGTCATCAGCAAGCAATCTGGCAGCATGGAGGTAAAGTATAGCTCATTAAAAATATATTAATTTTTAAAATTCACACCAAAATTCGCATTTGAAGCGATTATAGCGCATTGTGTAGGAGCTCGACTGCACTTTCGGGGGGCCGAGTTCGAATCCCACCACGCACCTCCAACTTTTCTAAGTTTTGTGCGTTTTAAGTAATTAAAATATCACTTGCTTCAACGGTGAAGGAGAACATCGCGAGGAAACCTGCATGCCTGAGAGTTCTATATAATGCTACAAACCCAGTGCTCTCCACCTCGTTGGGGGCCGCACCTACGCTGCGTTTACCGGTGACGGATCGCCATTCTAGCGCCTTAAGACCCCAACGTCCATGGGTTCTCCGAGCTATTTGTCCTGCCCATTGCCACTTCAGCTTCGCGACTCGCTGAGCTATGTCTTTAACTCTAATTCTTCTACGGATCTCCTCATTTCTGAGGAGAGATCACGTAGAGAAACTCCTAGCATAGTTCTCTCCATCGCCCGCTCAGTGACTCTGAGCCTTCTTATGAGGCCCATGTTTACCGTCCCTGTGTACGGCCCTGTAGAATACCAAATACCACTCCGCACTTGGCCAGCGTAGTATATAGGCCGTAGGGCCTATACCCTTATTTATGTGACAGGACACCCGCGCCCAGAGTGGGTTGGTAATGAGTTGATAATGACGATATAACTTACTCGTATAAGTAAAATTTCATGATGTTTAAATTACATACGGCCCTTCTCCAACCCCGAATATAGGCATAAAAGTCGAATAATCCAAGCGAGACAATAAACACATGTTCCAATTGCTGTATTTAGTAAATGAGGTCATTGGTATTAGCGTAGGTTTTGTCCTTTTGATTTCTCCAAGCAAAAGCTTTTTCTCGAACTTATCGACTACTTTACTTGACTATGTTCGCTAAGTTGTACAAGTTTTCTGTTCTGATTCTTTTATTGTTTTTTACGACATGTTAAAACTGTGATGAAGGTTTCGAATTATACGACAGAAGAGGTATGAGAAAACAGTTTTTTCTATACTTTCATACTTTATGGTTATATTTAATTATTTGTACTGTCTTTAACACGTTCGAGTTAGCTACGGAATACGACGTCGTTTTTCATTTAAATTTGAAACGGTGCAACGGTCCTTTAAACATTCCTTCCTATTACGGCGGAAGACCTTAGAACGTCTGCTATAAGAACAATTTCCTGTGTCAAGTCTTTTTTGCGCCTCAATAGGGAAGATTCTTGTAATTTACACAGTAAATTTGATTCTCAAGTTTATATGGGATAACACCAGTGCGCCGCATCGGTACGAACACACGCGAACGTTTTAAAGAACAACTAATCCAGATATAATTCAGTCTGTTTTTGGTCGGTGTAGGTCCAACAAACACGCGAAAGTAAACATATTTCTAAATAGCACCACTATTCCATACACCATAATTTTAGGTATTTCTATTCCTATTTAAAAATGACCTATTTTATCGGTAGTTTTTTTTTTGTGAACTGTTTTGAGTTTCATTTGTTTTCATAGAGATTTTCTCCGTTTGTCCCTACAGCAGAGTCAGATTTTCGTTTTCTCCACCATGTTGGCAAACAAAGGGGCTGAATCTGTTATCTCTGGGCAGCATCATTCCATCATTGCGTATCACTGTGCCCAGCCTGCTACGAAGAAGTATCTCGAGGTAAGGTTTTATATATACTAAAACTAGATGGCAAAAGTCAAAACTTTACATTAGTAAAACTTTACAATGATTCTTGGAATGAGTTTAAGATGCATAGTCTTTTTTTGTATCTAACCACATTCTATTTGGTTTACTTAAATCGATTGAAAATTCACTTCTATTAACACAATATGTAAGATCAATGCTTTCGAAGTAAAGCAGGTTTTAAAAAGAAAAAAGTGATCCTAAATTGCCTTCCACTCGTCATCAAATGCAGAAAACTTGAAGATGGCAAAACAGGATGTTATAATCGAATGTGTTCAAATTTAAATGATTTCCTTGCAGAAACATCCCTTAAAAATAGGCCAGTTCAATAAACAGAATCCCGCCCAATGGCTCAACAATCTTGCCATGGCGAAAAGCCGAGCAGGAATGCGCGGCGGGCCTAATATGATGGGCGGGCCTAACCAAATGGGTCACATGATGGGTGGACCAATGGGACCCAACATGGGGCCGATGGGCCACGGCGGCATGGGGCACATGGGACCCAACATGATGGGCCCTAACCGCATGGGTGGACCCGGCAATCAAATGATGATGATGAAAGGCGGGCCTGGCCCGATGGGGCAAATGGGTCCGGGCATGGGTCCGATGGATGGGTTTCCAGGGGGCACCCCGTCCTGTGGTGTCATGGACGGCCTCGGTGCTGATGGTGAAATGCCCTGGGACACCGTGAGTACCTATTGCAAAGGATTTATTGATTTTACTTGTATGTATTGATTTTTGTTGTTGTTTTTATTGGGCGACAATTGAAAAAGAATTTACAAGGTCACGTTTAAGCACATTTAGTTAAATTAAAACAACAAAGATGTGAAGAGAACTAAGAAGATTCGTATGCTATAAAGTTATTATCCCGCAAGGTGAAAAAGTTTATAATATGTCGCATACAAATAGTCGTCATCATCATCAGACGCAGAAGTGTAATGTGATAATTAAATTGAAATTTATTTAAGAAGTTTAAAATTTTATACCAAAAAATAAACATAACACAATACACAATACTATTAGTAGAAATTCAGTATAATTTTTCTTATTGGATAAAAAATCGCCTAAAGTTTTAGACGTTATATTGAACGTGAATTAAAATAAAGTCTTTTATCAAATTTTAATAACATCTAGAATTCTTAAATCTTTATCATGATACATAATATGATAATTTTATCACAGAAAAACCCCTCCGTAATGTCGAATGGCATGGCAAACGGTCCTTCTCAAATGCCGCCATGCTCTGAGGCGGGAGACAATTCCGGTGACAGCAATATGCCCTGTCAGCCCGGACCTAAAGGTGACTATGTGTTTATCTTGTTAAGAATAAGAAGGTATACATCTCCCACCGTGTCAATATATCAATTTGAGGCTTTTAGTTAACTTAACCTTAACATTGAATCGGTGATAGCGCATTTGGTAGGAGGTCGACTTCACTTTAGGGGGGGGGGGGGTTTAAAGTTCGAATACCAGCACGCACCTCTAAATTTTCTTTGTTATGTGCGTTTCTAGAATTAACACTTGCTTCAACGGTGAAGGTGAAGCATCGTGAGTTTCACATAATGTTCTCAAAGGTGTGTGGAGTCCACCAAACCGCACTGGGCCAGCGTGGTGGACTATGGCCTTAACCCCTCGCTCTGTAGTGGGCCGGTAATGGGTTGATGTGATGAAACTTGAAAAAAGTTAATCGACATTTTTTTTTAAATATTAAGCCGCAGAGAATCGTTTAAGCTGCATAAGCCCGCTGCGTAGTTTTGATACTAACTAAACACCTGTGTCAACAGTTATGATTACGATATTTTTGATACTATTTTCCGCCGACTTTACTTACCTGATAAAAGTCATACCATGCTCCCAAAAAATATAGCTTCAAACTTAACAGCTTGCTGACTAAATTGCTGGGCTTCTCGGTTGTAATACGAACTATTTTTAATTGAACTACATTTCTTTCCTCGTTTATCCTAAACGGGTTGCAGAAGGAATTATAAAGTTTATTTTTGACGGCTGATTGGCGCAGTGATCCTGCTTTCTGAGTTCACGGCCGTGGGTTTGATTCCCACAACTGGATAATGTTCGTGTGATGAACACGAATGTTTTACAGTGTCTGGGTGTTTATCTGTATATTATAAGTATTTATGTGTATTATTCATTAAAATATTCATCTGTCATCTTAGTAACACAAGCTACGCTTACTTTGGGACTAGTAGCGATGTGTGTATTGTCGCAGTATATTTATTAAGTCGCTTATAATACTTGTAGCCTTTCCAAACCCCTTAAGTATATGACCTGATAATAGTATATGATCCTGGTCAAATAAGGGGAGTGAATGAATGAATGAATACACTTTTATTGTACACCAAAGAAAAAAGGTAGCTACAGAGATATAAATATATAGAGCAAGAGAGTGCAATTTAGTGGCCTTATCGCCATTGGCGTGCATAGCGGGTATGCAGATGATAAACAATGAAGATAATATTCGAGAGTTCTAAATACTTGATCTTGTTCTAAATTCTAATACTTTGTTTATAACTCTTGCAATGTCTTTCCTTAAGTTTTTTAATACTCGTACTGGATATTTCCTTCATTTATATCATCTGCATACCCTGTGCATACCCTCTATGCTTTTTACAACCCTGATTGCAGTTAGTGTTAAAAGGATTATTCTAACGAGTTTCCTTTCAGTTTCCTCCGCAGGTGTGAAAATACCTGACGAGAACCTCACGCCGCAACAGAGAGCTCACAGAGAAGAACAACTGGCCACAATACGGAAAATGCAGCAAATTCTATTCCCGGAGAGTGGATCTAACCCTAATCAACCTGGGGATGGATCGCAACCGCCCTCGGACATCAATCCCCCAAATTCCAGCGCCAACATGAATATGTCCTTCCCTCCCATGTCAGCGCATGGACCGATGGGTTCCGGACCAAACGGACCAATGGTTTCAATGTCCAGTAGCATGAATAGCGGACCAAGTTGCACTATGTCCGGTCCGATGGGTCCTAATGGACCAATGGGCGGAGGGCCAATGGGTCCAGGCGGCCCGATGGGACCAAACGGCCCAATGGGCGGTCCGATGGGTAATATGGGTGGGCCGGGAATGGGCATGGGTGGGCACGGCTCTATGGGGCCTAATGGGATGATGGGGCCAAACGGTCCAATGATGTCGGGAATGGGGCCCAATGGACCCATGGGGCCGATGGGGCCCTGTGGCATGAAGGGAATTAGAGGGCCATGCGGAGGGCCGGATATGAAGTCGGGAATGTGCACAGATATGCACATGGGTAGAGGTTGCGGCGGACCTATGGGAGTGAGTATATAATTTTTTTTTTAATATCTAAGAAAAGCATTTATTTATTTTCTTCTTAGTAATAACTCGAAGCGGTGATAGCCCAGTAGATAGGATCTGGACTTCACTTTCGGGGACCGAGTTCGAATCCCAGCACGCACCTCGAACTATTCTAAGTTATGTGCGTTTTAAGAAATTAATATATCACTTTCATCAACGGTGAAATAAAACATCGTGAGGAAACCTGCATGCCTGAGAGTTCTACATAATGTTCTCAAAGGTTCGTGGAGTCCAGCAGCACTGCCCTGGAGTGGACCGGTAGTAAATGTATAAGCTAAAGCAGTATGGAAACTAGACCCGATTGATAAACTTATTACTCCACGCGACCTACCTACACTACAGAACGCAAGCGACCACTCGTCTCGACACCGTAACCCCGATTAAAATCCTTCGATAATAGCTTTGGGGTCTCGTAGAGGCGTTTATTCGTAGTTTCTATACTGCTTTAAGATATTAACTGTGTTAAAAATGAGTAAACAAAGTTTTGTTGTACTAATATCGAAATTATTATTTTCAGCGTATGCCCAATCCCATGGGAGGTATGGGAGGGCCTAAACCGTGCATGATGGGTCCACACATGGGACCGAGAATGATGCCAGGACCGAACCTCAACACTATGAATGGTAAGTAGCATTGGAAACACATTATATAAATACTAGCTGTTGCCCGCGACTTCGTCTGCGTTTTTTCTCTAACTCCAACCCCAGTTTGGGCAAAATTAAACACATATTATAACCTCTATAGTACAAAAACAATTATTTAAATCGGTTATAATTTGCCGGAGTTATGGTGTAAAATTGTCAAACACTTTCATCCCCTCTCCCAAAGGAACCGAGCTTAATGTCGGGGTAAAAAATATCCTATATTACTTCTAACACTTCCAAGAATATGTGTACAAAGTTTCATGAGCATTGGTTAAGTAGTTTTTGCGTGAAAGCGTAACAAACAAACTTACATTGACATTTATAATATTAGTAGGGATAGAGATACTATTAAAAAATTTACTTTTACGCAAGCCTAGGAACTGCTAGTATGCTATAACATTCGTTAAAGTCCTTCACCCCGCACTGAAACAACATGGGGGGTGAACTCTTCATTCCTGAAACCTATGGCAGAGGACCTTATCATTATCACTATCGTCATATAATCATCATCATCATCATCATCTTGTATACAACAGGTTTTTGTTCTCGTATACAACATGTAACCGAATAACGAGATACCCTTTTTTTTGGAAAACTTTAAGCTACCTCCCGACTCTTCGGAAGGACGGAGGTTAAGTGGGACTCCCTCCTCTAAAGGGTAAAACCCAAACTTAAATCCACCACGACATGTCCCTCTTTTTGGCTATTCTAGACGCCCGGATCACATTAGGAATCACCCTATAAAAATATTAAATACAAAGAACCATCTTTATTTTTCCATACAAACGAATTCAAAACGTTCTGTTTCCTTATTATAATCAAAATTATTTATTTGGTAACTATGACCCATTCACGCTACAACAGAATAATTAAAAACAGTAATAATAAAAAAAACTAAATCAAAAAACCTTACGTGAGATATTAATATTAAATATACAAAATAATTACAAATTAGAATTTGTGCCTCCAGGCAGCCCTACATGGAGTTTTTGACAACCCTATTGAAGATAAAATAACAACACGCGCATAGTACCTACGCTACGCGACGCGTAACTGATAAAGTGACAGGAGTCACTTGATTTTAATTTTGCATGTGATGTTAGGGCTGCATCTGATTTCTTTCAGCAAAAACGATGACAATGGTTTACTTAAAAACTATTAGCGTTTCGAATATTGGATAGAAGCAGGCGTTACTTTGCGGAAATCTGTGATATATTATGAAAATTATGCTTAATTTGCTATACTGTTAATAACTGATTGAAATAATTGTTAAGTGTTTGACTTAACAATTATTCATTGTAAAGTCAACATCTCCTGAGGTTGCTCCGGTTTTGGAGCGAAACGTTCGTAGAGGGTACATTGCTGAAAATCTGTTTGGTGTGGAGTATATCGATTGAAGGAATTATAAATTACACCATACAGATTCTCCTGCTTTTCGCGGAGTATAGCAAATTAAGCTTAATTTTCATAATATTTGCGTTTCGGTTTCATAGATAAGACAGTAAATAATGTACCTCTAAAGTCTGTGAAGTATTATTTCGGTTTTCAACTACACGTCCTTTACTGAATGTGGCGTACAAATTAGAATAATAATAAACCTAATCATCGTTATCGTATAATTCGATGGGCGTCTACATCTGTACATAAGTCGATTGTACAGAGTTGTAAATTCCACAATCTCTTGCCGCTCGTTTCTCGCTTGATGTCGCCTATCCAACGAGTTAATAGGTTTAAGGTTTAAGGAATGCATCATCAAAGCCCTTGCATTGATTAGATATACAGATAGATGGATAAACACTTTATTGCATACAACAATAAAACTAACAACTTAACTTAATTAATGTATACAAATGTTAAATTAGGTCGCTTAAAAAATCATATTAACTTGAGGATGATGGTGATGTTTTAAACCCAAAGTTATTGTCCCCAGGTGGTATAATGATGGAGGGCGGTATGATGAGCGCAATGGTGCACGGAGACTGCGGTCCGGAACATCAGCACCAGCACCATGGAATGCCCATGAACGGCCCCATGTGTGACGAGTACGGACGCGGGAGGAGCGTAAGTACATTACCTAACATATATTTTATTTAAAACTATTCTTTACAATTATCTAGCACCACAGCTGCGCAGGCGTATGAATAAGCGAACAAGAATGAATTAACTGCTCTGTAAATTCATTAATCGGAAAAAAAAAATCTACTCACAAAAAATAATAACGTTCTTGATTTATTACTAATCGTCTGTGAAAAATTATCTATTTGATGCTGAAAACTTCATCAAAATCTGTTGTGTGATTTCATAGGATTTACCGGATAAAAGACAGACGCACACAGCGAATTTGTTTTATTCTACGTAGATATTAACAAAATTTATGAATAAGCTATCCAACACCTATAAAATGGGGGCTAAACAGGTCCTTAATGTTTTATTGTTTATGACTGACTTTCGTAAATTGCTGCTTGATTCTATTCTATATATTTATTTATTCATATTTCATCTTTTACAGATGGGGCCGGGTGATCCAGGCGGGTTGGGTCCCGGGCTGGGTCCGGGTTTAGGTCACAAGTCATCGCGTAGCCCCAAATCACCCCCATCAGATATCGACTGGCAGAAGTTACATCACCACTTCTTTGACGAGAACAAGAATATGGACACCGATCTAAGTAAGAAAATGTTTGTTTAAACTAGTTATACATTACATGTAATTTTTCGTCTTCGCAAAATTTCCGATTTCCTCTAGAACTCGAGATATTCTCCCGGGCTAAACAATCGCCTACCTCCAGTAAGCTACATACGTATTTGCTGAATTTCATAGATATAGAACATTATGTCGATCTATTCGGTGATAGCCCAGTAGGTAGGATTTCGACTTCACTTTCGGGGGGGCGAGTTCGAATGCCAGCAAGTTATGTACGTTTGAACTTATTATAATATCACTTGCTTCAACGGTGAAGAAAAAACCGCAGGAAACCTGCATGCTTGAGAGTTCTCCATAATGTTCTCAAAGGTGTGTTGAGTCCACCAATCCGCACTGGGTCAGCTTGGTGGACTACGGCCTTAACCCTTCTCATTGTAAGACGAGACCCGTGTCCTGTAGTGGCCGGTAATGGGTTGATATGATGATGGTGATGATGAAAACATTATGCAATAATAACATTTGTTACCTATTCAGGGATTGACCTAAATTAATGAAATTTTGCATAGAAATAGTTTGCATTCTGGAGATTGCTGATTCTGGATAGAAAAAATTTTATCCCGGGAAAATGAACGCTTCTTGCGAGGTTTTTTTTTTTTTTACACGCGGACAACATCTAGCTATAAATGATATAATCTTACTTGTCCTCAGGTACGCAAGTAAAGTCACCTTGTTCAGAAAGGGGTGGATGTCTTCCACCACCGCCTTACGGTGCTTCGCCCTTACACCGATCTGCCTCCGTGCCTATTGGTAAAATTACTTAACATTTCTTAAAGTTACTAGTCATTGAACGATGAACTGAAGTGGCAATGGGTGGGGTTCTTAGGTCGGAGAACAGACGGATGTGGGGTCCTCGTAGGCCCGACCCCCTACGAGGTCGAGCGAGTCGCTGGAATACGCGGGCCCAATACCGTGCAATATGTAGCTCAATTGGTTGATTTAATGATCTAATGTTCAGCAAGCTATTATGGAAATATCTAAACTTCAAATGAGATATGCATTTTAAGATGTAAACCTTTCGTAACCGGCAATATTTTAAACTAACTCTTTCCGGCCGTCGCGGCCTGTTTTAAATCCTACTTTGCCAACTAAGCTACGGTTTTCATACAGTATGAGAACTAAATATACTAATGTATGAGAACCGTAGCGTAGTTGGCAACCGGTATGCCGGTACATGCCTTTTATCAGTCCCCTAACGACTTGCGCCTTCTAGAAGAAACATTGCATGTTACCTTGGAAGTGTAGGTAAATACTTTCATAAAAATATATTATTTATATTCCAAAATCTCCACAGCAACACAATCGCCCTCACATGGCGGCGGTGTCCAAATGCCTATGTCAGCGGAAGCTTCCAGAGCTGGATCCGCTCTTAGCAGCCCTGCACACTGCAAACAGAAAAACGACGCACCAGGTCTGTATACGATTATATATCTTAATACACACACATACATACAACAAATAAAAGGCACGTACTAAAACACTCGTATATAAGGCGTGCGTACACACACGCAAAATGTACGCACGATGGTAGAGTACGCACGCACGTTATGTATAAATTCACAGACAAATTGTTTAGGTTTGGTCAGGTTACATTACATATAGGGCTTAATATGACAGCTATACCATTAGCTGTAGCCCGCTACCATCTTAGATTGCATCCTCACTTACCACCAGGTGAGATTGCAGTAAGAGGCTAACTTGCAGAGATAAAAAAAGCAACGGTACGTTGCCTTACGAAATTAGACTTGGCATCAAAGAATGAGGCGAGATTAGGACTAATACTTTACTTTAGAAGATGAGATCATTTTCATTTCAAATTAATGCTATAGTAATGAATTTATATGTGTATAACTTTCTTAATAATATTTCAAGAAAACTAAAAAAAAAATATCATTTGTTTGACGATAATTTCAAAAATAACTAACAAATCCTGAATTCCTTATCATTAGTTTTTCGTTTAAAAAAGTATTTAAGCATAGTAATGTGATTATTTTTATATACGCACAGTTCGTATGTGGGCCAAGTCAAAAGCCATTATATATTCTTAATGCTGAAGAACGTATGTGAAGTGACAACATTTTAGCCCAACATGTTACCGATTAAAAAAACAAAATTTGTTTATTGTCTTTAAAAATATTGTAGAAGGTCTAAATTCTGTCATACCCAAAAGCGCCACTAAAATAAACACTAGTTTACATTCAGGCTAGTCGCATTGCATCACATAGTTTTGAATTATTTGCATTACATATCGGTCAGTTAATTGTAACGAAAGAAAAGTATGATTCTTATGACAGTGTTGCAATGATACTGGCCTATTTTATGTGCACTAGTACTTATAGAAAAAAGTAGAAGCCATAGATGTAGAAATGCATGTTTTTATTTTGTCTGTGTTAGACATTTTCCCAACCACAATCATTTTAATAAAACTTTTTTTTTTTACTCAATTAGATAGGTTATTGTTTTAGTTTGGTTTGAAGTTTGCACACTTGATTTTTAATTTTTTTTTTCTGTAGTTGTAATGCGTATTTTTTGTTTTCCCCCCCTCCCCCGCAAATCGCTTGACCGCTTGAATCCCACCGCGTGGTGAAATAACAACGACAAATCATTTAAAAAAACGCCAATAAATGGCCTCAACGAAACCTTTGGATCAAATGTTGGCCAAATAAAGAGATACTAGAGAAGTTGGACGAAGGCGTGTTCGTCCGCACGCTCCAATGTTTGGCGGCGCAGCAACAGAAGAACCAACAAGGCGGCAATCATTCTAAGGAACCGAGTTTGATGCCCGTGCCATCCCCGCAACAAATATCGTATCTCAACCAGTTCGAAGGTAACTAGCTTTTGTCGTGGCGGAAATAATTTTTAATTACGGTCTAGTGGGTTTTATGAGGTTTTTCTAAATTAGGATCGAAAAACAAAAAAGTAATATGTTTTTAACATGCTCGGTGGCCCATTGACGGCTCATATATCTCTAAAGAAGTGGGCATTTCTTTATGTAATTATTATTCCTAGTAACTTTGTACCCAAAACAAGTGTATAGTAAAAATTAATACAGTTCAAATAAAATCGCTCAAATTAATAACACAACATATCCAAACAGTGATTCTTACCGCCGTCGCATCGCGTCGCTCGCATCCTCTATAGGGTGCTCTTAATTGATCATTATATTCTTTAATACTATTTATTAAAATTTTATTTACTTAGTGGGTAACGACAGACTAAGTCATTGTTGAAAGATGAAAAAAAAGTCAACATATATTTATTTATATATGCATCAGGGTAATTAAATTATCTAAAACATGGTATGGAATATGAACTAACTAAAAAAGCTTAATTATAGTTCAATATATATATTAAAGTTTAATCATCTTGCTTAAGTTGATTATTGTAGTGTCAAATTCAGTTATACAGTGAAATGTATTACGTTCGTTACGTTGTGCAACATTAATATATTTTCTAATTTTCCAAACAATTTTACAATAGCAAGGGGCTACATTTTTTTGTCTCCCTCGAATTATTTCCGCTCAGGGCAAAAAAATTGTGCTATGTAAAATCGCTTTTTGAGTGTGTGAGTGTGTTTTTCAAAGAAATATGGCCAAATTATCTAACCAAATTTAGTTTTTTTATTTAATACATGTTGGGTATACGCGTGATGTTTATATTTTGTCAACATAAGTCTTTGCCTTCAGGAAATCTCCAAAAAGTCTTTGGTACGTAATAATTATTTTAACGATTATTTAATTTAAGCTGTAACGTTAGTGTTTGTAGCTAGCGGTTTATCTTGCTAAAATTATATAGGTATTGAAAAAACATCATAAACGTAAAAGATTATAAAACACTTATTGTTTTCACTTCTGCCGGGCGGTTAAGATCTTTATTTATTTTTTATTTATTATGAAAGAAAAGTATTTTACATTATTTTAATTGATAAAAGATTTGCTATTTGATTTCCCCGCAGACCGGAATCTGTGCTAGAGCTGAATGAGTTATTTAATAAAATATTTTTACTTAAATCGTTTTATGTTATTTATGGGGTTTAAATATATATGCGATTCCATGAATGTTACATTCAATTTTTATGCTATTGTGTTACATTATTGTAAAAATAAAGAAAAAGCCACGCGTATACCCTGTTTCCTAATTAAAACACGACTCTCAACAACAAAATGCTAATTATTGATAATTCAGCCGTATTTTGGAAATCTTTCAAATTCATAGTTTTTTGCTCGACTGCTCAAACTAAAATATGTTTTAGGAGTCGCTTTTCACAGTATTTGTATATTATTGCACTGTGACCTGTAACTTTCGTTTCATTTTGGTGGTGGTTGGTGAAAATGTGCTAACATACTTTCATACTCTATGGCTAATTCGTTCTCTCTGTTTGTATTTACTACGTACACTCTCTACGCTAAAGTATCCATTGCAATTTCAACGTTGTACCAAATTGATAAAGTTTATATTCGAATGGGTTTAATTGACTATTGTTTGTTTGTGTCAGGTCAAGAGTTAACGATACAAAAGCAACCAAACACATCGTTAAAGGACAACGGACCACCTTCCAATAATGGAGGGCAGACGCCGCAATCAAATTCCAATCAGAAATCACCTGCAGGGTAAGTTATCGCTTTATTAACTATTACATATTCCGATTAATTATATCTCAGTTAAAGCGGTGCTAGCCCAGTGGGTAGGAGCTCGACCTACCTTTCGGGGGACCGAGTTCGAATCCCAGGAAGAACCTCTAACTTTTCTAAGTTATGTGCGTTTTAAGTTATTAAATATCACTTGCTTCAACTGTGAAGGAAAAAATCGTAAGGAAATGCATGCCTGAGAGTTCTCCATAATGTTCTCAAAGGTGAGTCCTTTGAGAACATTATCCAATCCGCACTGGGCCAGCGTGGTGGACAGCCTTATTAACCCCTTCTTATTGTGGATTTGATGATGATATCTCAGTTAAATATTCCTAACTCTGCCGGTAGTTTGGTATATATACTCCATTTTTTCTATCTTGTTTAATGGAATTGATTGTACGATCGGCAAATATATAATTTTCCTTAGATTTTTTAAAAAAAACCCCGAAAAGAACGCGGAGGAACTCGTGATCATTAACTAGTAATGTATGTTTTTGTACACCAGAATGATGCCGGGGACCCCAGAGCCGCACTCGTCGTTGTCGGAACAGCGCTCGGGGCGGTTTTCGATGGAACAGAGTCCCGGGTTCATCAATCCACAGACTCCAACATCTGCAGCTTCCACCTCTAGTACCAAGCAAGGTATGTCTAGAATATATCATTATTAACATTAGGCTTTTCTCAAAGGTGCAGAAGTCATTTCTGGGATTGAGTATACGCTTTTATAATATGATTCCTAAGGTAACTTTGGACCTACCAATGCATAAGTTTAAAGAATGTGTTAAAACACATTTATTTCAGCGAGGTTATTATACATACAATTGATGAATTTCTTAATGACAAGGTTGCTTGGAAGCATCCGGCTCCGCTTTCATCTCTCACAAGATAGAAAAATGAATGTTAAAATGCAAAATGTAAATTGTTGATGTTGGAAAAGAGCAACTGCTGAGTTTCTTGCCGGCTTCTTCTCGGTAGAATTTGCCTTCCGAACCGGTGGTAGAATCACTACAAACAGACAGACTTGACGTTTCAAAAGTGCTTATATTAGGCCTACTTGAAATAAATGAATTTTGAATTTTTGAGTTTTGAATTTTTTAAATTTTAATTCAATATTCATTTATTAAGCAACATTCATAATAAAACATTGCTTCTTATGCGAGGCTTAAAAGCAAAACCGATGAAACTAAGGTTTTCATACCGTAAACACATCCTGGAGATAGACGTTAATAACTTTTTCGTCGGAAAATAAACGATTCCCAGTGGGATTTAAAAAAACCGAAAGAAACTCGGACAAAGTCGCTGACAGTAGCGAATAGTATGAATGAATGAATACACTTTTATTTTACACCAAAGAAAAAAAAGTAGTTACAAAGATATGAATACATATAAAGAGAGTACAATTAGAGTAGTAGTAATACTATATCTTCTTTACATAGTATAAAATAAAGTCCCGCTGTTTGTACGCTTAGATCTTTTAAACTTCGCAACGGATTTTAATTCAGTTTTCGGCAACAGATAGAGTGATTCAAGAAGAAAGTTTTATATGTAGTAAATATTATAGCCGAGAAAAGGAAAGAAATTCTGAGATATGTTTTGTGATATCGTAAAAAAAACATATTTTGCTCGCTAGGCCGGATAAACCTAACAAGATAGAATACTATGTCAAAGTCAAAGTCAAGATCAAAAATATCTTTATTAGGCCCATAGGTGGCACTTTTGACGCGTTCATTACATTACACGGTAGTTAGAGGGAATGTAATTGTATGGAATTGTATTACTGATCACTCCATACTGCCCCACATAAATATCTGCATAGCACCCTAGCGAAGCCGGGGCGGTTCGCCAGTAATAGTATGTCCCAGTAATTTTTTTTTTCTCATGAAATAGACGAGAAATCCCGGCCGAGCCCGTCATCGAATAGGTCGAGTCAGGACAGCGCGTCGAAAACACCACAACGAGAGGGTAGAGAGGGGCGGGAAGGGCAATCACTCAGTCAAGGGCCCTACGCACCCTCCTCCACCGCCAAGAGCAGCTGCAGTGTAGTGTCCACCCCATCACACCCTGACGACACCATGGCATCTAACACTGAGGTAAGTTAGTGAATAGGCATATCATGCAATTTATCTTTGGGCTAGTCTGGAAATGCTCCTAAAGTGCCGTAGGACAATCGCCATCGTCTTGGCGATACTGATACCAGTAGAGCTAGCATGCGCACCACGAGATAATTTTCTCTACTTTTTACTCGTATTTTTTCTGTAGAGATTGACGAGATAATGGGAAGACATAAATCTCTCGAACTCGCATCCTACCCCTCCTGGCCAACATATTTGATGAGATGTTAATAATTTGATCTATATAATATCATTTTCTTATAAAAGCATAGATCGACCTAAATAATATCTCACTGTTGGGCAGAATCTATCCCTTGTGGAAGAGAGAGCAAGGATTACCAAAAACTTTATAAATAAATAAATAAAATAAATAAATATACTACCATCTTTTCCAAAGCTTACGTTGTGATATGGGTTCTAAGATGACAGATGAATATTTTTATGAGTTATATTCATTAATACCTATAATATGTACATAAACATAATATACGCAAACATGTTTATGACACAAACATTTTCCAGTTGTGATTATCAAACCCACAGCCTTGGACTCAGAAAGCAGGGTCGCTGCCCACAGCGCTAATCGGCCCCCAAAAACCTACTTAACTACTTAATGTCTTTTTGTAAATTTAAAATGCATATTAAAAAAATCCGCACCGATAGGAATTGAAGGCCTGAGGCTTGCCAGAGAGTCTCAGGTACAAATTCTGAAGGTAAAAAAAAAAAAAAAATTTATAATTACTTAATTACATTTTCAGACGACATTATCCGGTGGTCCTAACAGCACAAGCCTACCAGGCCCCTTCCCGGGACCGTGCAGTATGAACAGGCCGGACAACATCCCGATCAACCCCAACCAGGGCCCCAACGGCCCCATGGGAACCTCCACGTCCTCATTCGACCCCATCTCGTCACTGGCGCAGATGTCACAACAGCTGACCAACACGGTGGGCGGCGGGGGCCCCGGCCCGGGGGGACCCATGGGGCCGAACGGCGGCGGGATGGGACCCTTCAGCTCGGGCCCCCACCATATGCAGCACCACCACTCCATGCACCCGCATGGACATCCGCACATGATGATGAATGACTTAGGTACGTACCTTTAAAGTTTTCATAATACTTATATAAAAAAGGCGAAAGTTTGTATGTAAGTGTAACATCTACTGAACCAATTCGGCTGAAATTCGGAATGGTGTTAGATATACTCTAAAAGGCTTTATCCCGGAAAAATCCATGTTTCTTATATCATGAGTCCTGGTTCTTTGGATGCCAAACCATATTAAAGTCAATCGATACGCAGGGGTAATATGCAACGCCGCAACGCACAGTTGCAATGCAATTTTTGCGGTCCGGTGCGGTTCGTCGGTCCATACAAAATTGAGCAAAAGGATGACATGAGAATATTTGCAGTTGTATATTTTTTATTCCTCGGCTTAGGTTTAATAAAATGAAGCGCTTACATATAAAGACTTGTAAAAAATACTTAAAATAAATCTAAAATCATAGAAAGTCAAATTAAAGCCTAAATAATCAAGAAAATCGATGCAAAACATTGTCTAACGAGCAGCAAAGCTTATCTACCTCGCACAATTTCCTAGCACGGTACTACCTCGCACACCTTATTCCTTCTTTTGTTAGAATAGCTTAGCTTTGCATTTTCGCACGAGACTAGTTCTATACCTAGCTCGGCCTTAGTTTATTTAAGGTTTAATCACCCTGGACGAAACTGCGCGCTAGTGTAGTTTCAATGCATTGCATGCATGGTGCATTACCATTTCATAAAAATAATCTAGCAGCAGCAGCTAGCTTAGCAGTTCCGTCCAGTGCCGTTCAACCTTAAATCAAGAATCCGTGCTTTTAGTTAAGTTTGCTAGGAGACACACGTGACCATCAGCGGTAATCTATATATAAATAGTTTTATATGGATCATCTAACAGCATGATTAAACAACTCCATACTAATTTAGTACTATAGCACAAACTAAACTAAACTAGGGGCTCTGCATCGTGGTTGTATGTATGTATAGTGTGTGCCATTAAAGAATATGGTTTGTTACCTCATTCGCAGAAAATACGCACGCACGTATATTGTGCGAAAGAGATAGACATGCGAAGTGCCTTTTATAAATACATTATTTAATGGAACGGGCTGTACGTGTTAATATAGGTTTAGGTGTATTTTTATTGATGCCAAGTGTTTGATTCTCAGGTTGCCACATGGATAATATGGGACCAGGTATGGGCGGGCCACTGGAAGGTATGATGAGCGGTAACGACTTCCCTCCCGACATGAACCTAAGCCCAAAAATGGGCGGTGGCCCTATGGGCGGGCCCATGGGGCCAATGGGACCCGATGCGTCCATGATGGGTCCGAGGATGGGCGGTCCGGGAAAAATGCCTCCATTTAACGGGGCTAACGTCCAAGTCAAAGCGAGCGCGCCAAACACGATACAGTATTTACCCACTAGGCCTCAAATGCCTTGCAACACGGGTCCCAGAGGCCCACCCAGTCTCGACTTCTTACAACGAGTCACGAATCCCATGCAAATGGACAGCAGTAAAGGCGGCGTGCAATACTTCCCTGGCGCGAGAGGAATGGACATGGAGGGAGGTATGCGAGGGGTAATGAGAGCGCCGGGGGGAATGCTCAGGATGCCGCACTACCCCGCAGGGTTCAACTCCCCACCCAAAATGGCAGGTGATCCATACGGCGGACCCGGCCCCAATCCGATGTGCGGGCCTAATTTCCGAGGAGTAAAAGGTGGGATGGGTCCTGGAGTGAGAATGGGTGCGGCACAACCTTTACCGCCTTCCATGGGGGGACCGGGGCCAGGTTTCAAGGGGCAAGGGTTCGCCATGCCATCCACAGCTGACCCCAACTACGCGGCGCAGTTCCACAACTTCCAGCAGCAGCTGTACGCGACCGGCAGTCGTGGGGCGCAACCCCATGCCGGCTACCCCCCCTACCAGCAGTCCAAGTGATGACAGCGCGCTGCCGTGACTTGCGGACTCCCCACGCCTCCGACCAGACTGCCTAGTGTGAGGTTTTCGACCTGCGTTTACTTATTCGATCGCGTGTAAGTTAACTGCGATTTATATGGTATCGATAAAGAGCCATCTAGTGACAGTACTGTTTCCCAGTATTGTAAATAGATGGCGCTCCTTCGATACCATATAAATCGCAGCCAACTTTCACGCGAATAAGTTAACGCTGGTAGAAAATCGCACACTTGACACCCAGGTTATCCTCGTACCGGCCACTCGACCCCGAGAGGTTTCTATAAGACTCTGGAACCAGCCGGAAGCGTATTCGCGAACGTACTTAATGTATTAATTATAAACCAGTGAAAAAACGAGAGATCAAAATATTTTTGTTAGTGTTTTTAGTTAGTCCGTGTATTAAATGTGAGATTCAAACGCCGTCGAGTTTCGCGCACTAGTTGAATTCGCTCAGTTTCGACACGCACTAGGCCCCTAAGCCGTGCGTGTTTATTATTTTAGCGAATGCGTAAAAGTTTGTACAAATTGTACAAATTTAGATGTGTTATCGTCTCGTAGTCTACATAATTTAAAGTACAGTACTTTACGGTCGTAAGCGTATTTTGCTATGGCAATAATATATATAGTTTTTATCATTTTTTTTTTATACGCAAAACATGCCAGATTTTCAGTGTATCGGTTCCTTTACTTAGCTATTTTTTTTTAAATATATATATGATTCCTATGCACACAGATATCTAGTCAATTGTGAAATTAATGTCCGATCCTGTGTTAAAGCGAATGAAACAGTCCACAGTTTGGTACCAGGAATACATAAGTACACAACACGTACAATTTATTACTGTCCATCATCTTAGGGTTTAGATTTATTCTTTTTTTAGGGAAATTGGTATCATTTATTTTGGCTAACCGGCCAGTATAGCTCCTGGAATTAATTTACTAGTATTTTAATGTTTTTTTTTGTATTCGTTTTGATCTGATATAGCAATGTTTTCTGTCTTCCATACCTTTAAGCTCTATCCAGACATATCATTGTCAGTGTTACGTCAGGGACTGAGAAAAGCAGCTTGCATACAAATGGGCCATATCGGGAGTATCTACACCATTGTTCTAAAGTCTAGAACAAATGCGTATATGCCTTTCTAAAATCTAGGCTATATGACCTTACCTAAATAAGCTCAATATTTGCTAAACTATATTTTATTTTTTTGTCTGGTTTATGTTTTGAAGACTTTTATAAGTAAAACCACTTTTTAAACCCACTTTAATTTAACAAGGAGAACAACATTTAACTATTGCAGTAGAGTTATCATTTTTAAAACATATTAAAATCCTCGTGTCAAAAATTTTATTAGAGAATTAAAGTCAATTATTGAGTTGATTGGAAATAAATGAAATGTGTATTAAACTCTCTCAAAACTTTACCCGAAACCTGAAATGTTCCGAGAAATCTTAATTTAAGACAATTATTATTGTAAAGTTTATACAAACTTTATGCAAGTTATTATTTTCTCTGTCCCTGATTTAACACTGATATGTCTGGATAGACCTTTAAACTCAAGTGTATTATAAGAGTGTAAGAGGTCATCCCTTTCTAAAGAATGACACAAAACTGAAAACGGCAGTATGAGTTAAGAGTTCGCCTCACTTTTAAACGAAAGTACTTAAAATCTGATGCCATATTATTTGCCACATGAATTTAGTTTTCGTGATATTTTGAACTGTCTATTTAATTTATTTATGACTTTGATCAATGCCAATATTTTTCTTACGCTATGTGTGAAGCGGTGGTATCCGAACGCAATTTTATAACGCTGCAACTTTCCGAACGTTTGCACACCACCTCAATCGCTTGCACATAAAATGGCGCTCTCTTAAACCTACCGAGTACCGACTGACGGGTAACTTAGTCTATTTTTAATGTGAACCATCTAACACGGCAGAACGGCTGCTGGCGTGGCGACGCACAGAGGATATAAAATCTAGCTTTCCTTTCATAAAATGTTTCAATGAGGATTATTTTAAGTTAATATTTTGTATTTGCCATATTTATTTCATCTGTAATACTATCGTAAAGAATGTGTACATTATAAGATATGATTGCAATTTCACTGGATTACGGGCAAAGTAAAGTAATAAATTTTCGTAAATTACATCAGGGCAACCCAAATTATAATGAAGCGGTGATAGCCCAGTGGGTAGAACTTCGACTTCACTTTCGAGGGGCCGAGTTCGAATCCCAGCACGCACCTCTAACTTTTTTAAGTAATGTGCGTTTTAAGCAATTAAAATATCACTTGCTTCAACGGTAAACGAAAACATCATTATCAAAATCGGACTACGAAAAGATTTTTTGGAGATTATCCAGAGTAATTAACGATTTCTTGAACAATAGTGAACAATTCCCCGTCACCCGACAATGCTGTAGGATTCATAATAGACGTAGGTTTTACGGAGCACGTCTGTAAATGTAAGCGAGAAAAGTAATGAGATAAGAATTCATACGTTCGGAAAGTCGTAGCGATATTAAACTGCGTTCGGATATCACCATTATACATACATCTTTTTATAGTATGTAGGGCAATATAATAACGCTAGGCTAGTTAGCACATTGTGGTTGTCACAGTGGCCTTTTAAATGCCTTTTTTACGAAGCGATGAACCCCGGGCACACGCGTATAGTTTGCTCACCAAATCTGAGATCCTTATGAGATTAAAATATAGGAACATTTTATAGACATACCATGCTTTTGGCGTGCCATTTTCTGTACTACGCCTAGTACTTCCTTATTACAGTGCTTGAATATTATTATTTTAGGTTTTATTATTAAAACAGTTCCTTTTATTTATTTACAACAAGCAACAAGCGAGTACTTTATAACGACAGATTTTTAAATTTCCAGTTTTCGTCTTGATAAAGTAGCCTAGAAAAAAATCTGCCTAACTGAAAAAGTAATAGGGCGAAAAATGTTTAGACATTGCTTGGTAAATATAACAGATTATTTATTGATATGTCCAAATTAAAGTAGTCTTTGCCGTTTCTAAGATTAGTTCCGAAAAACAGACCGACAGAAATTACTTAACTATAATCATATGAGCATGAAAAGAGACTGATATTTGGCAAATTTATTTAACTATAAATGAATCTTCTCAGTTTTTTCTTTAATACATAATTGGATAAACTTCAACATGATTATTAATACTTCTGTAATAAACATTTATTTAAATTGAACAGCCGTCAGTCATATATTTTATCCATCCAATTTTTATGCGGATTTACGATTACAATGAAACCAAAGTTTGGAATTATAAAAATTTAATGACGTCATCAGAACGCATTTCCAATACTGCTTTATATGCTTGCGAACAGGTAAAGTCCATGCGTACAATGCGTACAATATAGACAACCGACATTTTCTTTGGACCCTGCATCCTGTGTGTGTACAAACTAATTTCATGGATCCCAAGGCTTTATGAACGGAGTTACATTAATAACTTGCTTAAAACAGCATGCCGAATGCCTTTGAGTTTCTAATAATTATGGTTTCTCTAAAGTCGTTTAACACCTTTCCCGAGCGATATACCAACTTACTATAACATAAGTTAGAAAGAGATACGATACCGGATCTTTCATTCACACGCGCACAAATTGAATGGCATGTCAAGTTGTATGGCGTGTCTATAGTTAGTATAAGGTGAATATTTACATAGTAGTTATATCATGATGACAATATTCGGAACATTTTAAGATCTTTAAAACACTATATTCTAAGGTTCATATGGTGTCCTGAGTGAGGTGTTCCAAAACACATGCAAACATATCTCGATTTATACCGTATATACAACCTTGACCCTTTCAATATCCTTTGTTTTAATGGATATTTGCCTTATTTATAAAAGTAATTTTAGTAGGAAAATTAATGATGTTTTGTAGATAATGAGCATTCAAACATGCAATAAATCTATTTCATATTCCGAGGTTTTTTTTTGATGGAATAACTACTGTGAGAATTCACCTTAAGTTATAAGGGCGTGGCAATCTTGTGAGAAACAGCACAACAGTCCAGTAAGAAACACCCGCTAGAAATTAGATAGTCTTAATTTAATTGTAATTATAATTGTAAGGTAAACAATGGTTCTTGTTTTAGGATTAAGTGAAGAGCAATGATATAAAATAGTTTGTGTAATATTAAATAAAATAAGAGATGAAATTAAGATGCAAACTATTGGTTGTGATTCTGACACAATTTGTTAAGTTGTTCTTAGATATGTCACAGAGTAATGTGCGAACTTAACTTACTTCATGATAAGGCCCTTTTTTATTTTTTTTTGGACGTTTTTTTTACTTGTCGTTCTCGTTTGTACATCGCTAACAATAATTGTACAGAGTACTTTTGGACTTAATTTAAGGCAATAAATGTATTTATTTTATAACTCGTGATGTAAGAATTTATTCTTAATTATTATAAAAAAAATATATAATATGCTTGTACACTCATGTTTTATTTAATAAAACGTAAATACTAATCCCCTACTCCATATAAATAAGGGGAGGCTAGTATCCGTCAGCCTCGGCAATTTTGGAACTTGCCTGTGACGGTACATCCTTTTTGCTTAAAAGGATGTACCGATGATTTCGTGGGGCTCTTGCCACTGGTGACCGATAAGTTTTTTATAATTACCACTATCAGTCCCAAGTCTTAACTAGCATGGAGTACTGTGACTACAGTTAATGCTAGTTAATTACCAGACCGACCTGTGGGGGAAGCTCTACGAAGTACCAGTATATTTTTAAAAAATTCTGTTTGATCGGCATAATCGCTCTCGAAACTTGATATAATTTCATACAGAGACAGCTGTTTTCCTGGAGACTTGTGATAATTTTTTTCGGAAAAGAACCTTGTTTCTCCGCCAGATTTAAAATTCATCTTTGTAACCGAGGTACCCGAGTAATTTTTTAAGTGAAACAAAGGCAGAGGAAATCGCTGGCCTAGTATATTTTAGTATCATACAGAGTCTTAGAAATAATTCATTTGAACGGGTCACTCTTTGTTAAATCCTGGTTTTGGCGGCAGTTCAAAATAAGCTGATTTTCAGCATTTTCTATTTCAGAAAATAGTTAAAAATTAAAGTCTTTTAGCTGACTTCTAGTTTCAGCAATTTAGCACTCAATAAGTTATTATGGCAAAAAACACAGAAATAGCGACAACAAACAACATGGCGACTAAAGGAATTAATGCTACCAATAACTCAAACGTCAAGTTACGTTGAACGTCATTTATGTTTTCAAAAGTGATTTTAATCTGTTGACCAAACTCTTGTTGTCTGTCAGACTAAGATGGTATGCACTCTGTGCTTTTCGACCAAAAAGTATACAAACATTAGGAAACTAGAATAAACTGCTAGTGCATTTGCAGCTTTACTGTATAATTTATCTGCTATACATTTGGAGTTGCCATTATTTAAATTTTAATATTCAGCACAGACTACACCGTTGCAATATGGTGTAAATAAATATTACCTCAAATAATAACGTAAATATTATAATCAAATGCATTAATAAAATTCATTATAAATTTAAAATTATCAACCTAACCTTATGAAAAAAATATTTTCACACTTCACCCAAAATGGAAAACGACTCATTCAGTTTTCGAAATTAAAAGTAAAATGGACTTGTCTATGGAATCACAGAACGGAATCTTGTAAAAGATTAGGCCATTTCATAAAACAAATGTATAGTAACTCGCAGAAATTATCTTCGAGACAGTTGTATTTATTTCAGCTTTGCATTTTAATTTAAATTGAATCGTGATCAGCATTGTAGGCCCATTGTAGAGGATTCATCTTCGTCTCTAGCGGAAGGGTTAGCAGTCTAGATTCTGCAAGAGAAAAAGATTTGCATTGAGAGAAGACGTAAGGTAAACATCGATTTATTTTCTCCAAAAATGGAATCAGTCGACGATATTAAAGTGTACAGGTTTCTAGATGTAATATGTTGTGCCTCGAGTGTTTATAATTATTTTTAGTGCATCCTTGTACGAAATGAAAGTTTGACTAATGCCACATATTCTTCGGATGGCAGCTGGCCTATGTACTTTTAACGTAGTAGTAGGTACATATGTAAAACGCTACGTAAACGGTAGAGTGCTCTATAGTGTTATTTTGATGTTTCTATCAGTGATTGAATGTTTTCACAATATTTGCAGACTCTAAGAATTGATGGTGGATTGACTTGTTTTTTCCACAATAAAATGACAAATTATGAACTTGTCAAACCTTGGTTGAGTCACAGTTGCTCTCAAGTTATAATAGAGACTAAAGAACTCCAGCCAATTTGACAATAACTCTTTGTTGTAAATATTTTCATCCTTGTATTTCTTTTTTTTTCTGTATGCAATAGTCACAACTATTGCTTAGAGCTAAGACAGTTTAAGCTTTAATGTACCTAAGTTATTGTTCAGAGAAACAATATTTGTGATTCATCACAAAACAAAAGACATGCTATAAAAATATCAATACCCTTGATTTATTGCTTGATTCTTTTCTAAAACCATTATCTGGTATTCCAAGATACTACTATTTACTTATCTTCAAACTTAAAAACAATACTAATAAGAGATGTAACTTATACAGCTAAATTGAAAATATTAAGAAACAATATATAGTTATGGTCTTGTAGTCAAAACAATACAATATAATTATATTGTTTTTTTATTTCATCACTATTATATCAAGTTTCATTTAATATCTAAATGTTTCAACTCTACTAAAAACTCCAATATAAAATATTGGCTAGCTTCATTTTACTGTTACAAAATAAAATTAATACAAGAGAATTCTTGATGTTTACACAACATTATGTATGCAATGCCTTATTGTGCAAGATAAAGGTTTCCAACTAGGAAAGAGCTAAACAGACACATTTTCTATTAGTACTTGTAATTGATATGAAACAGATGTTTAGAACCTTTTGAAATTATGTGACAGAAAGTTTGCTAATTGTTTTTGAAAGCAAATAAACAAATAAGGTTTGGCAAATACTTTAAATATGTGCTAAAATATGAATTCCTTCATAGCTGGAAAAAGCTGTGGACAATATTATTTAAATATTGAATTTCAAGTTCCCATAGAACCTTAGATATGTGCATAAAAAGTCTCTTATATTGAAAAGTAACTTAAATTCATAAACTACTTTCAAATTTTGATTTTTTGAAAAGTTGTAGCACTTTTAAAAAAATAAATTCAAATAATAAACATAAATATTCAGTTTGTAGCTATAGATAAGATACAAATATGGAAATTTTCTATTATTGTTTTTTTACAACTGTAAATGACAAAACATGTTTGTATATTGCAAAAAACCATAAAGTCAAAGTCAAAAATATCTTTATACAAGTAGGCCCATTACCTCATGCCATATAGGTAGCACTTTTGATGCGTACATAAGAATTACACTGTAGTGAGATGATGGTGATAACCACATTCATAAACTTAAAACTAAAGCCATTAAGGTATTTTTGCACTAACAAATATGACAATCTCATCAGCACAAAACAGCTTTTAGAAAAAAACTCACCGAACTGGTTAGTTAAATTTTGTGTAATTTTTTTTGCAAATTAAGTTTACATGACGCTTTCAATGCTATGTGTACTCGTCATTGACGTGCATATCAGTCCATGTTTTTGGGTGTGTGCTATGTTTAAAAAACGGTTAATATGCATGTTGTTAGTGCTCTAAAATATATAAATAATCACAATTAGGATAATCACTTTGATAATCCACATCTGTAAAGTGAATAAAAAGAAAAGCAACTTTCCTCATGCTCTAGAATAATTGCTTGATATATTATTCGCTTTCATTATCAAATCACCAATTTTAAACAAAATTGGTATAATTTTTATTCAAAATTGATTTGAAAGGTTGATGAATACATTTTGTATAGCGGTTATAAGTTTTATCTGTAAACAGTTAAATGATTCTTAAGATAGTGACTGTAATTTGAAACCAATTTAGGGATTTTATCTAATTAGAAACTATAAAGTGCACTTAAGACTGGGCAGTATAGGGACAAAAGAGAACAAAGAAAGTATGGGAATATTATTAAACTAAATTTTATGGAGGAAAACTTGTGTGTCTTAATTCTAATGGTGTTTTTATATTTAACTGTGTTTTATTTAATAATTTAGTGTTTTGCTCATATCACAAACAGATGCTTAATATTTTAACTTAGATGGCATTTGGGTATTTAGCCGTAGACAACTAACTATAATATTAGATAATTATCAGAAATATCTACTTCTAATTTAATTGTATAACCAGCTAAATCTGGCCAAACATTGCTAAAGTTCTGTCTGACATTAATTCCCTTATAACCTTAGGGATAAGTGTATAATATTGATAGTAACTTCAATTCTTAAACTACTTTCAAAACACAATCATCAGAGGTTGTATCAAACATTATGAAACGTAAGCTATATCATCAAATAACATAATTTTTTAAAATATAAACCAAAATAATAAAAGAACACAGTTTGTTTGCATACAAAACATTATTTGTTAGGCATTAGAGGACAGTTGAGTTTGTCATTTTATCTTACTACTAATACTTGATTTCACCTAGTAGGTATGTGAAAAAAACAGCAAATGCTGACCTCTGCTATGTATCAGATGCCTTTCTAATATCACATTACATAATTTATTGGAGATGCAATGATTGCAAACATCTCATCTCATCAAATACCACACATTCTAGTAGTACATTTCCAAAGCTGTTTTCTGGAACTATTTTATTTTGCCTTAAGATGGTGTTTTTTTTTTGTTTAGGAAACTATGCCTTTCTAAACAGAGACCATTAAAATACTATATGAAAACAGAAGAAAACATTATATCAATCCTAATCATTAATTTATTTTCAAATTCTTGCTATTAATTTGTTTGTTTCTACATTATGTCATCTTAATCAAATTATACTGGACTATATTAGTTTTCCATTGTATACCTCATATATTAGTGTTTTTTATTCTCAATGTTCTGGTATATCTTGATTCCATTTTTCTCTCTCATTAAACCATAGCATGTTGAAATCCCTACAAAAGACAGGCAGTTGAAGTCCTCTGGCTGAAATGATGAAAATGACACTATAACAAGTATAAAATTACTTCCAGGTTGAGGGTGTGGCGGTATTTGTTTCGTATTTCCTGAAAAGTACAGAACAATTAGCTCTAAGGGCTAGGATGTCAGTGCTGAATCAGAGTGGGGAAGAGCAGGTAAACCAAACTTCTAAACTCTTTAAGATTTTGCGACTCCCTTGTTTAGGTAAGTACATTCAAGGAAATCTTTTTATTTTTGTTATACAAAGATAATAATAGTCAGGATCATAGAAGACTGACAGTTTTACTGTTTTTTATTTATTTTTATGTAATTTAAATAATTTGAAAAGATTTTAGTACCATTTTTTGAAAATCTTAAGCGGATAACATAACTGCATGTTTTGTAACATAAATTCTAATTACATTATGAAAAAAACGTTAGTACTTATTTATACTGACTATAATAGATATATACTGTAAAAAATTTCATAATCCAGATCGGCCATTATTCTACAATGATCTTTCTATGTTGATATTGCCCAGTGGATTGTTGGGCATGCAATCCGTTGATCCTGTTTGTGTACGCATGGGATCGGCTGGATAAAGTTAGATGAAACAATGGATATCAGTGCAAAGGGAATGTTGTAAGAATGGAATTACCCTTTCCTGAAAAACTACTGAGATGATTTCAATGCAATGTTTGTGTGCATGCAAACATTGCAAATGGACAGGATGATATTAAAATCTCCAGTTTTATTTATTAAAAAGTTTACCCGTAGGTTTATATAACTGGAATTGGTTTCACCAATTTATATCATTTGCTTGTTTAATGCTTTCCCTGTATGCACACCACTGTTAGTCTGATAACACATGTCATTTTTGGCGACCTCTCTGGCGCAATGGTGAGCGCTGTGTATTTAAGTAGGAGGTCCCTGGTTCGATTCCCGGCAGGCGCAATACGGAAATGTATAATAACTGAATTTTCTCTGGTCTGGTCTGGTTGGAGGCTTTCGCCGTGGCTATTTACCACCCTACCGACAAAGACGTGCCGCTAAGTTATTCAGTGTTCCGGTGCGATGGCGCATAGAAACCTATTAGAGAAATGACTACCAAACTCCTTAACAGGTTACTTACGAGGTGAGATTACAATATATTGGATAGAAGCAGGCGTTACTTTGCGGATATCCATTATACATTATGAAAATTAAGCTTAATTTGCTATACTCGGCGAACAGCAGCAGAATCTGTATGGTGTAATTTATAATTACTTTAATCAGTATACTCCACATCAAACAGCAACAATAACAACAAACAATTAACAACTTTAACAATTATTCATTGTAAAGTCAACATCTCCTGAGGATGCTCCGGTTTCGGAGCGAAGCGTGCGCAATGTACCCTATTGCTGAGGATCTGTTTGTTGTGGAGTATACAGATTGAAGTAATTATAAATTACACCATACAGATTCTGCTGCTGTTCGCGGAGTATAGCAAATTAAGCTTAATTTTCATAAGTGAGATTACCAGTCAAGGGCTAACTTTTAGTCGAATAAAAAAAAAAGTGCCACCTCATATATATTTCTTGGTCTGTAATACTTTATTCAGGTTGTCAACCGTTTAACCTTAACACATAATTGGATAGCACCAGATTAATATTTAAAAGTTATTCATATTGCGTAAGGCTTAACCATCAGGCACGTTGGGAATGTTTGAGTAATCAAAAAAGACGAGGGAAGGTCTACTCATCTGTTTTGTTACAACTTTGGGCAATAAAGTGTTTATGTATGGTACCCAAAAAAATGGACAATAATATGCCTTAAGGGGCAGATGATATAAAATAGAGAACATCTCGATTACTAGTTACAAAAAACTAATGGTAGGCTTTGTATAACTTTGCTAACCCTTAAGTTTTTTATAACTCATACTGGAGACTTTTTTGTTTTATTTAATTTGCCTGCCTAGTGCATACTCTGGTCATACCCTATATGCACGACCAAACGATCCATCCTGGATTTATTTTTTGACATTAATATTTTGATTTCAGGTGGAATGTCCCCTTTGTATGGAACCCTTGGAGGTAGACGATCTCCATTTCTACCCGTGCACATGTGGCTATCAAGTGAGATATTTTATATTATCAAAACACTATATCCTTAAGGAGCAATGGAAACACTCTAGAATTTTGAAGGCCGGTTGGCGCAGTGGGCAGCGACCCTGATTTCTGAGACCAAGGCAAGGGTTCGATTCCCACTTCTTGAAAATGTTTGTGCGATAAACATGAATGTTTTTCCGTGTCTGATTGTTTATTTGTATTTTATGAGTATTTATGTATATTATTAAAATTCAACAACATTTAAGTGAGGTGAAAACTAAACTTAATCGGGTCGTCATAAATAAAGCACAAGTACGGTAATGTTAAAATAAAACACGCGTGTCTAATATCGTAGATTATAAGCCTTATCTCGATGTCATAAGGTTCTCGTTACTAGCAAGTGTGATGAAAATAATATAAATATATTATTTTGTATTACTCATGCGGGGAAAGTAGTATCTTGACGCTCGCTGTTGCGGTTGAAAAAGAACCGTTTGCCCATTTTAAAATTACGCGTGAGATTTTTCATAAATAAAACTGTTATTTGAGTGCGACAAGTTTATTTGTCGCACATAAATTATTCTTGGCACACGCAAATTTAGATAAAATTGCTAAAAAAAAAAAAATAATAACAGAAAAAAAAAAATCGACATATTAAAACTGAATTGAGGTTGACGCGTCTGACAGTTTAATTTAATAAATAAAATTGTAATTAAATTAAAAAAATTAGTTTAAAAACTTTCCCCGCATGAGTAATACAAAATAGTATGTGCGACTAGTGCGACGTTGTCGATAACCCACTCAAGCGAGTGACCGCACTCGCTTCTCTCGTGCGTTCAACTTCGCTTTCGTGGGCAATCGACAACTTGTCGCACTTGTTGCACAATATACTATTAAATAATATATTTATATTATTTAAGATTATATTTAAAATTTCAAAGCCTTTTATTTTTTGTTGCAATATAATTTGGTTATAAATGAAAACACAGCTGATGGTATTGTTGTCGAAACATTTTTTTTTTTTTTTTTTATAAAAACTTTGTAGTTATTTCTTGATCCCAGTTCAACTTACGGCATCTTTTAAATGTCAGAGCGTGACTTAAAACTGCGTAGCTACTTTAACGCTACACCTCTGATATTAATGAGGGGGTAAAAGTTTTGTATGTGTAGTAAAAAAAAATTGTAACATGAATTTCTGCATTTAAAAATTCGGAAGCAGTAGATCAAATTAAGTTATTCGAATATCTTTTTATCACCGCGCCGCTGACACTCGAAAAAGGATGCTTCTTGTATACCAAACTATTAATTTAATTTTCTTAATATTTTTTTTTTACCAATGAACGGTAGAGTAGACAGATTAAATCGGTCACTATTTTTCGACGAACAAAAGTCAACGTGTTTTTTTTTTGACTAACCTACATGGCCCACCTGATGGTAAGTGGAAACCCATCCTCATAAACAGAGCAACACTTAACAGCGTACACGAGGGACACGTCCTGCAAACTGCCGCCCTGTTTCCATTAATCTGAGGCGTAGGTGTACCCCTAGGGCCAGCGGCGTACACTCCATACATGCAGAAAAGCACTGCATACCCTAACATTGATATATAACTCGAATAGGAGGAGAATTTGTGCCGTTTTATGCAATTTTCCTGGTGTATGCATACCCTGGTAGGAAACCCATTGCACGCCACTGCCTAGGGCCTATATGCCTTTAATTACACCGGTAACTACAGACACAGTGACGCTGCTTAAAGCAATGCTGCTTTAAAGCAGAAATGAGCATGGCGGTAGTACTTTCCGGATCGAGCTGCGTACAAATAATCCCTCTACTACTATTTAAACCGTATGGAGTTGAACTTGTTGAAAATTTAATTTAAACCTATCTCCAGATATGCAGGTTTTGCTGGAATCGTATTCGGGAGGGCGAGAACGGCCTCTGTCCAGCGTGTCGGAAGGCCTACCCGGAGAACCCGGCAGACTTCACTCCTCTCAGTCAAGAGCAGGTAAGCGTGAACTTTAGGAACTCTTTTAAGGTTGTCCATCTCCGGAGAGATTTTCCAACTACGCGGGGTTTACAAGACTCTGTTTTAAAAAAAAAAATATTAATAGCGGGCAAACGTGCAAGTGGGTCACTCGATGCTAAGTGATAACCGCCCATAAACATCTGCAGCACCAGAGCAGTCACCGATGCGTTGCCGGCTTAAGGAATATATATCCTTGAATAACCTTAGATTGTATTTTTGAGGAAACACATCATATGGGAGATTGTTACATAATTTGCAAGTGCGCCGTAGAAATGATCATCACCTATTTATTCAAACTGGTACTAAAAACCTCAACACTCAAGACCTTGTGATGTTGATAACGGTGTAAAATTGTAACGTTTCATATGTTTTAAATAAGTTTTTAGACTGACAGACAGACACGTAACTACCCTATATGCCTGCAGGCGTATAAGACGAGGTTACGCATCGTTGCCTGACATTGTTTATCTAGTTAAGATAGTAACATCTATATATGTAAAAGAAAGTTGTGTTAGATACACCATTTATAACTGAAGAACGGCTCGACCAATTTTTATGAAATTTGATTTTTTTGATTCCTCTTAGACCGGAATAGGATAATAACTATTAAAATATAACATTCATTAAAAAGAATTATCCGCGGTACGAAATTCGCCGGGACAGCTAGTTATCTATATACATAAAAGAAAGTTGTGTTAGTTACACCATTTATAACTCAAGAACGGCTGGACCAATTTCTATGATATTTGATTATTTGGATCATTCTTAGTCAGGATAAAAACTAAAAAGTATTAAAATATTGTATTTATAAAAAAAAATTGTTTGGCAGTACGAAGTTCGCCGGGACAGCTAGTTTTTTTATTATAAAAAGTATTTGAAATATACACCTGGGTATTTTACTCTGCATTCTAAATCCATTCCATGGTCTAACAATTAATAAATTATTTCGCCTTACGAAAAATAGACAAGAACTTAATAAGCTGACTGCCAAACTTCGCTAGTCGGAGTGGCATCAAAAAAAAGATTAGCAGAGATTAGAGAGTAAATAGCAGAGGGATTTTTTTTGGTGCTTTTAAACACTGCAGCGTCACCGAAGGTTGGGTAGCTCATGAAACCGGTCCACAATGTCTCAGATAGGTTCAATTTCTCGCAGGTGGCCGCAATAAAGACGGAGAAGAAGGCCCGCGAGCAAAAGCGTCGCAACAAGACCTTGGAGTCCCGTCGCGCGCTTGCGAACGTACGCGTTGTCCAGAACAACCTCGTTTTCGTCGTAGGGCTGCCCGTTCGTCTCGCCGACCCAGAGGTGAGTTATTGCATACACACCAATATAAGTTGTGAGGTACGCATTTGTTTGTATAATTATTTACGTTACTTTACTTACCTATGATAAATAAATAAATAAATAAATAAATAAAATAAATTATAAGTCCAGTGGGCAGCGACTATGCTTTCCGAGTCAAAGGCTGTGGGTTCAGATAGATAGATCAGATGTAATTTCAATATCAATTGCGAAGTCACAGTGTATTGCCATTAGCTGGCGTGCAAATATTACAAGCCATTGGTTGCAATTAACACAGAATCAATTTAAAAGCATGCAATTTTAATACAATACAATTGCGGTTATAATAATTAGAGTAAATATATATATATATATATATATATAATCAGAAACATATAAAAGTATATAAAATCAGAAACATTAATTGAAAATTCGTGTTCAATGTCAAAATAAAATACAAATGTCGAATGTTCGATTCTCACAATTAGAAAAAGTTTGTGTGATGAACATAAATATCAGTGTCCGGATGTTTATTTGTATATTATAAGTATTTATGTATATTGTATATTATACATAAAAATATTCAACAGTCATCTTAGTACCCATAAAAAAATCTACGATTATTTTTTTACTCGTCAAATGTCAAGTGTTACAAAAAATATTATTAAATTAAGTATAAGGTAATAATATCATTGTAAGTAACTTTGTTTTTAATTTTATTTGTTACTTTACAGATTCTAAAACGACAAGAGTATTTTGGGAAATATGGCAAAATACACAAAGTAGTTATAAACCAAAGTACTTCATACGCAGGGACACAGGTAATAACACAATTAATTGCTTTTTTTATAACTTATTAATGTTTGTTTTAATACTACAAAGATTGCTAAACACTCAGATAGAATGATGATGTGATTGTTTGCCCACTTGGCACGGGTCTCCTCCCACAATGAAAAGGGGTTAAGGTCGTAGTCCACCTCGCTGGCCCAGTGTGGACTGGTGGACTTCACACACCTTTGAGATCATTATGGAGAACTCGCAGGCATGCAGATTTCCTAACTATGTTTTCACCTTCACCTTTGGGGCAAGTGATATTTTAATTGCTTAAAACGCACTACTTTGCAAAGTTACGGGTGAGTTCTGGGACTCGGACCCACCGAAAGTGAAGTCGAAGTACAACTAGGCTATCATCGCTTCTTTTTTATCCATAGTACTAGTTTATTTACTTTTTAGATTTTAACTATAACAACACGTTTAACTAATCGTTCGCAAGATTTACGCCTACCGCGAAACTGTCGCAAGATAGGTAATCCTCTCTTATCCCCTTAGACCCCTAGTCTAGTCGACAAGTTGAAAATGGTACAAAATAGAGATAGACTGCTCTTAAAGTTATGTGCGTTAGCTCATTTGATCCGGAATGACGCCTAGAAAAAATGTGCCAAGAGAGTGTATGAACTTTTTTAGGCACGATCTTGTTAAGTATGCATGTAAGAAAGGCTCTACGAAGCGAACATTTTTTACAACTAATATTTAAACATTTTTTTTACTTACAATTAAGACGGAAGTTCGAGAAAAATTTGTTAGTTAACAATTGTTTAACTTGAAAAATTTACTTTAAGTAAAATTTCCAACGGGAATAAATTATTTATAGTGTTCAGAGAACACCATTATTTGTTTTAAATATTTTATTTTATATTAAAAAAATATATATTCAATACTTTAATTAAATTTCCGAACACAGAACTACATCTCGGCTGCTTTAAAGCAAAAAGAAAAGCGTGGCGTTAGTACTTTTTCGGACGACCTATGTCACAAAAAGCCTTACGTATTGTTACAGTCGAGCGTATCACAATAGCTCCCGTACAATCATAAACATATTAAGTGAGATTTTCTGTTTTGCTCCCCCAGGGTCCATCCGCATCGGCGTACGTGACATACGTGATGTCAGCGGACGCGTTGCGGGCAATACAGGGCGTCAACAATGTGACGCTGGACGGCCGCGTACTCAAAGGCTCGCTGGGCACCACCAAGTACTGCGCCAACTTTATGAAGAACCAGCCGTGCCCCAAGTCCGACTGCATGTACCTGCACGAGCTAGGTATATATATATATTCATTATCAAGTAATCCAACAGAGTTAGAAATAGTTGGAAAATCCAAAAGTGCACGCCTCGTTATCTCATTCATTACAATAAAATTGAGATTATTTGTAAATAATAATTAAAATACATCTAATTATACCGTGAAATGTAATACGCTTCTATTTCTCAAAATGAATGAAATGAAGCCTATAAAAAAAAACCGACTCGGATAAGTGAAGTATTTCGCTAATAAGCGTTCGCGTAATAATAAGAGATTTAAAAATATCATGAGTGTTAAAAATAGTGTTTTTTCTCAACATTTGTCTATTTATATTCACTTATAAAAGCAATAAAGAATAAAAAAAGTGACATTTTAAGTTGGACAATCACTCGGTGTAAGTCGCGTAAACTGACAGTAATACACACCTCAACGCTAAGCTTATGAGGAGTGCAATTATTTTTGTTACGGGTTTGAATTGTGACCGCCTCAACGTTATTATTATTTATGTACCATTATACAGGATAATTTTGAAACCGCTGCATATATTTTTTTTGGTCATTCGCTATCGGTAATAGAACATATTTCCACTTAATTTTTTTTTATTTTTTTTTACCGTGGCTGAGCATAAAATAATCAAATCATGGCTACTCGTAATAGGTAATTACCTAAATTAATAATAGCCCACTACCATCTTAGGCTGCATAATTACTTACCACCAGGTGAGATTGCAGTCATGGGCTAACTTTTAGTGGATTAAAAAAAATACATCGTAATGTGTGGCATGCATATGTAAGTAATGGGTAATTGTTTAAGCTATTATTATGCTTTATTTTATGGAATTACCGCTGCGAGAACGTTGGTCGCAAGTTAACAGCTGAGAGCTATTATAGGGTGCATAATTATCATTTCCGGGGACTAAACTTTTGTAACCGTTAATTTATGTATCGTTAAGTAAAACATATAAATATGTGTTCATAAATTTGGTTCATGTATGACATAATTAAATATCCGCACTGAAAAAAAAAATTATCCTGTACATTGCATATGATTTTTAGTTGGTTACATTAATTATGGGTAATGTTATTTCATGTATGTTTATATCTTATTTGTATTTATATGTGTTATATATTATTATTATTATTATTATTTATATATTTGTGTAATGTTTAAATCTTATTTATTGCACTCCCTACCTCTGTTCTATGTTTTTTCCTTTTACGATTTCTTCACAGAATTTTCTTCAGGAAGAAATCGCAATGTAACGATAAGGCCACCAAATTGTACTCTATGTTTATATCTCTGTAACTACTTTTTTCTTTGGTGTACAATAAAAGTAAATTGTGAATGAGAACATATGATACATGAAGTTTACAGCACATGGCGTTACCATCTAATGTAAACTTCATGTAGCATATGTTACCTAAGTAGATGGCGCCACCAGATCCTACAAAGCGCTATCGAAGTTTTCACATATAAAAGCTATATACCCTTCTCCCAAGTATAAATCGTTGGATCTCAGTCTATAAGCATGAACACCCGCTTATAGAGAGCTCTTCCTATTAATACGGTCGAGCAGATCACCGCAGCACAGCACCACAGTAAAAATTTAATACTAAAATAAGGCCAAATCTAGATTACAAATCAAAAAAATTTAATACTAAAATAAGACCAAATCTAGATTACAAATCTTACTTCGATAATTAAGTCATCATCATATCAACCTATTACTGGCCCACTTCAGGCCATCTGTCTCCTCTCATATTGAGAAGGGTTAAAGACCGTAGTCAGTCCACCACGCTGGCCTTCTTTGGTGGAATTAGTGGAATCCTAACACTTTTGAAGCGAGTGATATTTTGATTACTTAACTATAACCGCTTCAACAACAATTAATTAATTGGTACAAAATAAAATTGTATAGAACGAATCATTACACCCCAGCTATACTGCTGTTTATTTATTCAGCACAATACATTATGTTACATTTATAATACAACTAGCTGTTGCCCGCGACCTCGTCTGCGTTTTATTTTGTTTTTTAAAGAATTCAGTATCGCTAAGCCTTAAATGAGTAGTATATGTGACTGTCAATTAATTATAGACAAATAATTGGCAATAAAATAAAATTGCGACTATAATTAAAGATCTAAGCTATACTATCTCTTAAGTTGGACCAGACCGCTCACGGTGTGCCAATTTAATTTAAAATCGGTTAAGTAGTTTAGGAGTCCATCGCAGACAAACATCGTGACAGGAGATTTAAAATAAATTTATAATGTAACCTATGTACATTAGTTTTGGCGCAGCCATTTTTGTAAATTAAATAATTTTATGCAGGTGATCCGAAGGCGTCCTTCACGAAAGAGGAAATGCATGCCGGGTTGCACCAGGTGTACGAGCGGCGCTTGCACCAGCAACTGTTGCAGATGCAGCGGGACCGCCCCGACGACAAGCAGGCAACCGATGGTACGTCACCAGGGCTTGGGCTTACCAGGGTAACAGATGTACCAGGGTCTCTTAAACCGAGGCCGTTGGTATGTAATACGTGTTAGAGTGGTATGCTGATGCAGTGGAACGGCCCGTCGACGAGCAGGCAACCGATGGCACGTCACCGAGGCTTGGGCTGCAGGGGGTTTACCAGGGTAACAGATGAACCAAGGTATCTTAAACAGTGGCCGTTGGGACGTAATACGTGTTAGAGTGGTATGCTGATGCAGAGGAACGGCCCGTCGACAAGCAGGCACCCGATGGCACTTCACCAGGGCTTATCAGGGTAACAGATGAACAAGAGAGCTGTTTCACCTTTACACATGTGCTGAACTAGGTGCAACAGTGGCGGATGCAGATGCAGCGGGACGGCCTAGAAGAATAGCAGGCATCCTATCGTAGGTAAATCACCAGGGCTTAACGCCTTAGGCTAGCGGAGACTTACCAGGGTAACAGATGAATCAAGGTCTCTTAAACCGAGTCCCTTAGGATGTACTAGGTGTAAGAGTGGCATGCTGATGATGCGGGACGGCCTTTCGACAAGCGGGGGCTTACCGAGGTAACAGATATAACCAAGATCTCGTTCACCGATCCACATGCTGAATTAGGTGAAAGAGTGGCGCATGTAGGTGCAGCGGGTCCACCTCGTTGAAATCAGGCAACCGATAGCACGTTTCCAGGGTTCGGGTTAGGGGTGCTTACCTGGTGAACAGATGATCTGAAGGTCTCGTTCACCGATGCAAATTGGTATATCGATGATAGAAAAAAACTCATATACAAGTTACTGGAAACTATATTCATTTCTCATTTAAATTTAATTTTTGATGTGAAACATCTATAAGCGGAGGGTAAACATGATTTTTGGCGTGGCAACACGGGCCGTGGCGACGCATCGCCACGATATATGATTGAATTTTTGTATTTCGTTATTTTTGTAACAATAAAAATGCATATTATTTTGTAATAAAACAGTCATTATTAACCGACTTACAAAAAGGAGTGGTTATCCATTAAGTGATATTTATTTTTATTTTTGGAACAAATTTTGTAATGCTTCTTTTCATTATGCAATATCTGCAATATCTTTCAGAAACAATTTCGATGTTTCACATCTGCCAAGCGTCCCGTGACGGCTCACACGTTTTTTTACACCCAGTACACCCTTGCATTTTTGGATATTGTATTGGAAAGTTTCAGTTTTAATGAGGGACACATCTCACTTGACTGATTCTTAATTGTTATATGAACAATTCTGTGCTTAATTTTATCTTTGAAGATTACCTTTTTTTTTTGGTCTGCAGGTAGTTCTAGTACGAATGCAGAAAAGAGTAGTTCTAAAGATGGTAAGTTAATTTTTCATACAAATATCAAGTGGGCTTATCCCTCCACAAATGGGCCGTTTTGAATTTTGGGCAATATTCGTTTTCAGGTAATCAATCGAACTTTATACCAACAACAGTGGTTACGTCGTCTCAAGTTAATGTAGTCAGCACATCTAAGTAAGTTTATCTTTATTTTAAGATTGGAAATATATTTAAAAATGTTATCTTACATAATTAAAGCTACTGCTAACTATTGAGCTTTTGCAGCAAAGCCACACATACACATGTTCACACATGCTTGTGTATCGTGCTTTTATTGAACTATGGGCCTTAATTTCTATTTTTATCTTAAAAACACAATAGTTAAGTTTTTATCAAAGACATAAAACCCAGTATTCATAAAAGCACGGAATATTTACAACGAATATTAAGCTTAACTTGCTATGATCAACGAAAACTGTACAGGAGAATCTGTACGGTGCAATTAGTAGCTTATTCCACACCAAACAGACCCAAACAGACCTTCAAAAATGTACTTAAATGGACTATTGCTTTTTGCAACTGCCCGGGTTCTCTGTAGAATCGGCTTTTGAATAAAATGAATTTTGATTTTGAATACTCTTTACAGTCTAAATAAATGAAAGTACATTAAGCTTAATGTTCACCGTATATCATGAAATTCCGTGAAGGAACATCTGCTTCTATGCAAAAAAAAAATGCATAATGCAGTTGAAATTTTTTTTTAATGGAAGTGAAGAAGAAGTGTATTCTTTACTTCTGCATCTGATTCCATTGATCAGCCCAATTATTTAACTGGAAAATATCCCCTTGCAGATCAAAGAAAGATTCGGGCAATGGTAGCAATAGTAATGGAAATAGTAGTAACGGAATCAGCAATAGTAATGGAAAGGAAGCGTGGCCTAGCCTCGGTTCCTCACCACCCTCAGAAAGCCCCGCCAGAAAACAGTCCAGCCCCAAACCACAGCAGACGGGTAAGTATTCTTTAGGTAACATAGATTATGTTTAAGGACCTGTCTCCCTCGAAATAAGAATACTTTAGGATTTAGTCCGCCACACTGGCCTAATGCCGATTAGTAGACTTCACAAGCTCAAAAGAGTGTTGTCAAGAACTCTCAGGTACGCAGGTTTCCTCGCGATGTAATTACATTACCTTTAAAGCAAGTGATATTTTCATTGCTTAAATTACTCCGAAAATCTGGGGATCGAACTAGTTTTCCCGAAAGGGAGGCCGGAGTTCTAACTTAATGCCAAGTTATAAAAGAGTTGACTTAAGCTTTCCCTCCCTACTACAACTTCTTAAAAATAGCTAGAATTAATACAATTTTCTAGATTGCCCAAATATAGAAAATTTTATTAATTCTAGCTATTTTTATGAGTTTCGTATTGAGCTGCAACCCTATCGAAAACAAGGAGTGATTTATTATGTTTATGCGAATAAGAAAATAGCCTGCTCTGAAATAAAGTTGCCCAGAAATGACATTTCATTATACAAATCTTTGAAACAATTTGTAAAATTCCGCGAAAAATTATTATTGTTATCGAGGCTCGTATTGCTTGAGGATTGATATATTATCTAAACTAAAAGAAATATAGTCGCCGAGTTTTAGAGGTAACAAAATATCGTTCCAGTTAAGTCACAAGAAAACGGCACATCAGAACCACCATCCAGTCCAACACAGCTCCAATCACAGTCTCAAACGAAAAATAGCAAAGAGAATCACATCGACAGTAAACCAAGCAGAAGTAACACTAGCAACACAAATGGACAGAGTAGCAAGAAGAGCAAATCAGATAGCAAATCCAAACAGAAAAGTAGCAATAGTATCACAAACGAAACCAGCGAACCACAGACATTCGAGAGTAAAACAGAAGAAGAACAGAGCACGAATATCACTCAAACGCAGAACAATTCAGTCTTCGAAAACGACACACAGAGTTATTTATCTAATGACCTTGATGAATTAGAATCAGATAGACACAGCCTATTAGAAAACCACGATTTGTTAAACAACAGTGATCACAGTTTATTGGAAGACGACAACACACACAATTTATTGAACGATGCAAATAATGAAGTTATGATGATGCAGAGGCATAGAGAGATGCTGGCAGGGCTCGTAGACAACAACCATCTCATGCCTCAAATGAAGAGCCCATTAGTGAATGGATACGGGTTGTTAGACAGGGATTCAATGTATCTAGGCAATGATAGGCAGATTAGTCAAATTAACCACAGTCTCATGGACCAAAAGGAGATGTTACTAAGGGATCGCAGTAGGACAAACATGCTTCTCAGACAGAACGAAATGATGGCCCGCCAACATAATGTGATGGTGGAACCCAAACATTACAATATGCCCACCTCCAGTATAGGACTTGACTCTGCTGCTAGTGAATTATTAGGTAAGGGATTTTACCAAAATCGCTTGTTGACTAACCTAAAACTAAAGATCTTTAGAACACCTATCTTCATATTAATTTTCTTTATTTTCTTTACTCTAACATTCTATACACTTTTGGTAATGTGATTGTTACTATTAAAACTGATTAAACTTGTCTCACTGAAACATTTTATTTATCCTTAATGATGAGCTTTGAGGATTTGTTCCTATATTTTTTACAACATTATATATTATTGTACAATTTTTTTTTTCTATTTTTTCTTTTCTTTACTTAAAATCAATAAGTGGCTGCTTTATAACAAGGAACAGTCTCAGACAAGATACTTTGCCATATCAGCTCATTATATTTATTTCAATTAAAATTATACACGGTGACTTTTGTCCGTCGGCGACCAGATGTGCTAATTATAAATCATTGTTACAAAATCAATAATTCGGTGTACATTATACCGCGGTATATTTTATTGGTTCTTGTATCTATTCCGAATATTGCCTTGAGACACTGTGTCATCATAATCTAATATAAAAAATATAATATCTCCAGGCTAAAGAGGTCGCTAGTGAGGCCAATTCTGTTGTACATAAATCTCTAAACTAAAAGCTTGCCTTAAAGTAGTGCTATCGTTTTCCACAAGAGACAGTTAAAACGCACTGCTTTTCATCCTGAATTGCCACGAATGTATCACGATAAAAAGTCACTGTGTAAAGTCACAGACACATCCTTGCTCCCTTCCAGCGAAATTCCCCAAAAAAATCTACAGTTTATCCTTAATATTCTTGTTGAATAAAACAGTATATGTGACCTGTGTTTTTTCAGGTGCTAATTATCATCCAAATCACAATATGCTTCCACCGTTCGGTATGAGAGTAGACAATTCAATGGGCACAAGCTCTTTAGGTAACACAATGTCGGCAAACTCAATGTCAAATATTACTGCAAATTCACTTTCCGCAAACACAATGGCAAATTCGATGGGTTCAAACAGTTTGTCGGCGAATTCTATGGGAAATTCCATGGGCAGTTCAATGGGTAACTCCATGGTCAACTCAATGGGAAATTCGATTGGCAACTCAATGGGAAATTCCATGGGCAACTCAATGGGAAATTCCATGGGCAACTCAATGGGAAATTCCATGGGCAACTCAATGGGAAATTCCATGGGCAGTTCTATGGCAAATTCCATGGGCAGTTCTATGGCAAATTCCATGGGGAATGCGATGGGATACCTGATGCACAATCAACAAATGGGCATGCAGAATCAATCACAAATGCTCCTCAATGGATTCGACACACCACAGTCTGCGGTAAGTTTAGCTTTTTTAATTTTAGGTTGTTTTATTGATTTTTCTGTTTGATTGATCTGGTTAAATATCCTTCAATAAAGTCTGTTACATTGCAAAAACACAAAAGGGTACATTTTTAAAGCGAGCAAAATTGTCTTGAGTAATAGAACTGTGACTAATTATGGTTGTATTTAAGATGATTAGAACCTTTGGTTACACCAAGCTATCAAAATTCCAGCATACCTTGGTAATGATTTTTTGGTAGTTTAAAAAAGTTCTTACTTTGATTATTTTTTAAGTATGTAGGTACATTGATTGCTTGATCTGAACAATATTAACCTATTTTACAGCCATCAGATTCCAAAGGTTATGATTTTTTTAGATGCAAGTTAAAAGTTAGATATTTCTTCTGAAGCGTAGGTGAAAAATAATTAATAAAAACTCTGTGCAGGGCGAAGGTCGGTATCAGGCGGAAAATATGGACAAGTTCTTCACTGACTTCCATAAAGCGCAACAGATGCGGTTGTTACTGTCGCGCGGTGAAGAGCGTCGCCACGACCACATGCCCCACGCACACAGCATGCTGAGCGCGGAACGGTTAGAAATGGAGCACAAACAGAGGTGAGAGCTCTCATAAGGACCGACACATTAAAATCTAGCAAGCGGCTTTTCAGTGGCGTAAATAGCTCAAGGAATAAAACACAGTTATCGAATTATAAAGAAGAAAAACCGTTTCTATGTTTCTGCGCATACGGTATTAGATTGAATATAAGTAACAAGGTTTTGCTCGTGACTTTGCTCCACATTTCGTTTGGGATATTTAAATTCGCCCGAACCGTTTGTTTTTAGGATAAAGCATATCAAAGATGCAAGCGGTCTCTATGCGCGATTTCCTCACCCGGATTACCTTTTAGGTCGTGCATAATAACAAAAGTCTGCAGAAATGGTTCTCGGTTCCATCGGTTATCCATGTTGCCAAATTTTGTCAAGATAGGTTCAACGGTTTAGAACATTTGTGGTTGTATATTATGCATATGCATAAGTGTCAAAGAATTTTCGTTTTACAAAACTGCCGTGGATGGATGGAAATGGATTTCTTGTATCAAAATACTGCAACGTCGTCGGTGAGAAATGTGTCTAATGTTCTTGACAATAAAATTTAATATTCTAATATAAACCAACTAACAATACATCTGTAGAAATTCAATCCAGATTATAAGGTAAGAAAATAATTTTAGGATTATTTAGGACCGTAAAATTATCGAAAATCTTTAACTTTTTAACTCCATTCTGGTAGTAGGCAAAATTTTCCCCACAGGAAAAGGAAAAAAATATATAATATCCTCCCACAGTTTTATCCAATCTCCGAGCATGTGGTGACGTAATATATGTAATGTCGAGCGGGAATAAACCTCCTTTCCCGTGGTGCCGTGTTCCGGCAAGAGGACAATGTGTTAGTGGATATAATCGGGGGATAATTTTTTTTGTGGCTTTTAAACTAGCCGTATCGACTGGTATTGAGAACTTATTTTTGTTAATTTCATGTATTCCGCTTCACAGAATGAGTAACTTAAGAGCGGCAGAGGCAGGAGGTCGCGCGGCCGGCGACGGCGACGATGACCTTGACTTTGATCCATTCAAGGAAACACAGAAAGCACTCGCAGAAATGATGGAAACGGAAGTCATGCTCAACTCTATCTCAAATGGGTGAGTCCATCAAAATTCAGTTGTTTCCGGTGCACTCGAGTATGGATTGTTGCCTGGAAGATATGTGTACGTAGCGATAATTCCACCAAATAGTAACTTCTTCCTTGTCGCTTTATTGAATTAGCTCTGTGGTGTGCAATAAATTCGTATTCATTCATTCGTTCGTTCGGTCATTCATTAATTAATTCATTCATTGCGCCTCCGGAAATCACAAAAATCACTAGACACCCCATTAATTTAATTTTTTAATTTTTAATTCGATATTGTTATCTAATTAATATTGTTGACTAATTGTTGTTTTAAAAGTATTAATATGGACTTTGCCTGAAATAAAGAAATTATTATTATTATTAAAGTGACTCCTAGGTTTAGTGGAAACGGGCATGAGTATGCTAAACTGTGATGTGTATGATTGCAGCGACAATATGGAGCGCGTACGCAGATCTAGACTGCCACCGCCCGGCTTCAGTCACATGAACACGTTCGGCCTCGCCATGCCAAGGCACCAGGGGCATCAACAAGGTAAGATGACTTCTGTTACTGCTGCGTGTAAGACAGAGGGCGTCAATTTCGATAAATATTCGATGTTTTTTATGCGAAACGTGTCTATGGGAGAGGGTAAACTTGATTGTTGGCGTTGGCGTATATATGATAAACATGGTGTATATATGGTGGCCGGTCAGTTGATGTCATAAAAAAAAAAAATTAGGTCCGGTATGTTGTGGGGTACCCGAATCACCCCCATGTATGTTCCGCGATATTTTATAGTTTTGGAGTTACTCGTATGATTTTTTTTTAGATTTTTTGAGGAATTTCGACATGACCATTTTAAAATTTTTCTAAAAAAAACATAATACTTTTTTTTGCAACTCATGAGTTGTACTTCTATGCAAATCGTACAATCAGCTTCGTAGCTTTGGTGAAAGTTACGAAAATGTTGGTCTAAAGTAAAAAATTTAAGGTCCGTGAATTATTACTTAGATTTTTAATTTAAAGTTGAAAATTATAGTTAAACTTTTAACTTGATGAGTTAGTTTGAGTATTATTATTGTATATATTTTTTGTTTTCAATATAAATGTAAATAGTAATTATTTTATGGGACAAATTTGTAATGCTTTATCTTCTCAGTACGCTATATAAGATTCCTGTTGTAATTTGTTCTTTTATGCATATAACTTATATAAAACAGTTTCAATGTTACACATCTGCCAGGCGTCCCGTGACGGCTCTTTTTTTTAGTTTGGATCAATTTTAGAATGATATATCAAACTATTCTTTATAGTATGCCCACGATGGTAAATGGGGATTTACTCGAGCGTCGTAGAGACCTATTGGGATGCAAAGCTTAGATGATAACAAGAAAAAAATGTTAGATGATATATACCTTTACCAGTGGCGTGCATAGCCCTTGGACCCAGGGTATGCACAAGGTGTTCAGCACAAACATAAAGTAAAATTTATATTTTAGATATGTCGGTTTATAATCAAATTACTTTACGAAAGTTATATTTTTGATTGATTTAATACTATCGTCTATCTACTGCTAATTGAATAAAAGTACATACCCTGATTTACGTCACAAAATTATGACACACCATTCGGCAGCATTTTCTAAGCACACTGAAGATGATAATATTTTTTTCCAACGTCTTGATGAAAATTATTAATATCACAATATCCTTAATAATTTCAAACTTTACGTATATTGGACAATAAAACAAAAGGAAAGCAAAATAATCGATTGGTGTGTACAAAGCCGCTTAGTCAAGAATAGTTTTCGTAATATTTATTATTAAATATACTTTATCACCTTTTTTTGGGATATTTGTAACATTGGTACACTCCTTCCTTTGCGAATGATTTCTAATTTTACGATAAAGGGATAGAAATTAAAGTTGTCTCTAAGTACTTTTTCCAGGCACACTGAACCCAAACAAAGACCGCACGAATATGCTTTCATTATAAAATGAATGAATAAACTATAAAATAACGTTAACACATTAAACTATCACTACTCAAACTTTTATAAGTTGCTGAATTTATGCACTTTAACCGTTTATTTATCACCAACGCCATAGAGCATTGTTCGAAGGTAAACAATAATGGCGATTGAATATGCTAATGATAATATTGCAATCGAAATTAGTCAAAATATGTCTTTAATTTTTTTGTAAGTATGGGTACGAACGCTATTTTATTTTGATATGTCAACAATAAATAGAAACAATATTTATTGTTAACTTTCTCACTTTCCAATAATTCCTGGAATACTTTTCATAAAAAAATCAAACACGTAATTGATTATCCACTTCCGTAAGCAGTGCTTATAGACACCCATACATAGAGAATTTATGAATGAAACTGTTCACACAAGACCGATGCTAATCTTGTAAGTACAAGCGCACGATTATAACATTACACGACACACACTACTAACTTGCACGCACACATCTAGCAGAACGATTCTTTCTTTGGGCGTGCTTATTTTATTTGATATTTCTATGCAACAGTAGATGGCGTCATATGTCGAGTGATTCATAATAATTGATTTACCCTGCAATCGATAACATGAGATTTCAATGATAATATAGGTATTTTTACGTGTTTTAAAAGGTAAATGTTTAGCATTTACGGTTAAAAATTAAAATACGAAGTAGAAAATTTTATTTTATAAGCTATACCTACGCCTCGCGCGCGCTGGTTGCGCTGTCGCCTGTCTAGCGACAACTGCCCTAGAAGTTTGGCCGCTCATTACTAGATGGCGCTTTCATATATTTTTTACTTAGTGTTTTTTTAATTACAAAACTTTAATGGTCCTATCTGAAGGTTCTTTAAGACCCTGAGGGTAGGGTATGCACTGCTTATTTGCATATATGCAATGCACGCCACTGACCTTTACATCGGTAGGGGAAGCGGCTCTAGATTTTTAAATATGTAAAAAAAACTGTTGCATGGACATCCTCGAGCGCGTCAGCGGCCATTTTAATAATGTGCAAAAAAAAATCGCCATTTTGAAATACTCAAGCGCGTCAGATTAAAATATATATGGTTCATCTTTATATTCTAAACCTATTATCTAGAGGGATTCGCCTGATCTCACAAAAAAAAATTAGAAAAACGGTTCACCTTAAAGGCCATCCCTGCATCCTTTGAGCTCTCCCAGCTCGAACGTCTGACAGAAGTTTCAAAGAACACTATTTTTGAAATTTTCAAACCGCAATAAATTTTGAATGGATCAAGCAATTTTCTCGCGGTTGGCGACGCAGTTTTATCATCCTCATAAGTAATTTTGCAATTTTAATTGACCGAACCACAAATTTCGGAGTAATCCCGAAAAAGCACTTTTTCGGGTTTCTTTCGTTCACTATATCTCTCGAACGAATCAACCGATTTTGACCAGCTTGGTGGCGATCGACGAGGTTATTCAAGCTCAAAGGCGGATTCGTTTTAACTTCCTATGACCTTAAAACGTCAAGATCTGATGAAAACTCGATTTTCGCAAAACGGGGTAAAACCAATAACTTCCCGAATTGTTTAAAATTTTTAATTTTTCTTAGCGGGAAGTCAAAATTTTTTTTTTTTTTTTAAATCATTGAACTTAATTAATTGAAAAGCTCAGGAAATAGCATGCAAATAAATAAGTGTAGGAATAGTAACGTGGAGAAGGAAATATAGGCTTCACGCAACTGCACGCATTTAACTTATCGACGAATTTTTGTTATTTTGGCTTGCGGAAATCATCAGATTATATATTTTTCATTATTCTTGAATTATTTCCTTCAAAATAAAAATTAGCTACGCTCAGAATGTCGAGATAACGTTTTTTTTTACAACTTGTTGCCCTTCCCTTTTTTTACGTCACTCTTAAATTGTCAGATTAGTGGAATATACCCTTTTTAGGATGTAATTAACTCACCCTACCTTAATCTGACGCGCTCGAGAATTTCTGATGGTCAATTTTTTTTACTAATCGGGCGGGGTATATATGGGCCTCATGTTTTGTGAAGGTACTTAACCGGGTACAAGGTATCTACCTGTATATTAATCTGCCGCGCTTTAGTAAATCCCGAAATCCCCGCCTGGGCTCCCCTACCATAAACCGGGATTGTTGCCCACCGGGGGCACCAAAAAAGGTACGATGTCTTTTACTGCTGCGTGTAGGACAGGGCTAATATGTTTTCGGAATATTCGATATTTTTTAGGTTGAAACAATTTCGTTCGAAAAATTTGATTTTGGAGCGATGCCATTCGTTAATCGGTTCCTTGCTCACTGGAGTACAAAAAGGGCAGACAGCTTAAGGTTTAAGTTTGCGAACGAAGTTACACAATTATGTAAACATATATGTATGAACGCTTCATAAGATCCTGTGATAGGCCTATATGACTAAAGAATATTTAAATATGATCAGCTCAGGCTACAATCCGAAACGCAATGTTCTCAGATTGGACCCAGATGGACCCAGCCATCATGTCAACCTCCGTCAACTTCGGCAAGAACCAACCGCTCCGCCAGGAACAGGCGGGCACCCTGAGTCAACAGCAACAGGAGCTCTTCGCGCGGTTCAACCACATGCAGGTCCAGCCCAACGGGGTCAAAATGCCCCAGCAATGGCCCCAGCAGAAGCTGTCCTGGCCCCTCCAGCACAGCGCGGCCTATAACGCCATCCCCCTACCCCCTGGCTTCGCACCACCCAAGAACCCAGCCGAATGCATCGACGCTAAGTAAACAAACAACATGTGCAATCTTCAAAAACCGGAAACACATTCAGCGGATAATATATTTTCTATTATTGTCTCTTTCCGTTGGTGATGTGATCGAAAAATCTTTGTATTAAGAGAGCATATTTTAACGAGAGAAATATGATAACAAAGGATTTGTAAAATGAATTAACCTATTTGTTTTATTTAAAAGAAAAAAAAGATTATTATTATATATTTCTCTTTGGTTTTTATTATTCTCTATTTTCATTCACTCAGTCTCGGCTCGTTGTCCCCACGTATCATATTTCTTAGATTTCGTTTCTATTAGTTGTTTTTGTTCGACTGAAGATATATGTATATTCGTTATATATTTATATATTTAATAGAATCATAAAGCTGTTACATCAAATTATTATTTTCTATATTAAAATGAGATGCCAATTACACGGTTCAGTTTTGTACCTTATTGAGCCATTATCCATTGATGAGATCATTAAATTGAAGTATTATTACTGATTCTTTTAATACACACACCTGAATTAAAACTACCTGCTAATTGTCTGAATTAAAAGGAAAAATATGGAATGAGGAGCGATAAAAGATGTTGTTTTTTTTTTAAATCTTTAATAAAAAAAACTATTATCTTTACGTTTGTACTAAAAGACAGTAAAACTTAAACATCGAAGATGATCTTAACACAGTATAGGTAAGTATACAAAACACAAAAAATATCATTAACTTTTCAATCTCGTAACTACATAAAAAAAAATTACCCTGACAAATATATTCATACAGTAACTTTTTATAAAGTAGTCCGAGTCACACATTGACGCACGCAACGCCTTTCTCAATAGGCAGAAAGGTCCGATGTAATAAATTTTTCAGATAAACAATTGGACCATAAGAGTATACGAACATTAAGTAAATAAAAAAGAATTTGTTTCTACTATCACAAGTGCGTGCATGCGTGGAATAGAAGGACGCGAAAGCAATATATTTTAAAATGAGTTACACATATAACTAAAACCTAAACCCTCCATCCATCCACGAAACGAGGTGTGGTCAATGCACTGTCTCTTCACCTCGGTTCTAGTAAGAAGCACCTTGTCAAATAAGCAATGCGGATTGAATGGCGGGTATTAATATAGGGCCGATAGGGATAGGGATATTTATCATCTTTATCTCTGTTGCAATAAAGAATTTATCTATCTATCTATCTATATACGAGTATCATGAATTTTTAAGAAGTTGTCAATTTCGCGCTGAGTCGCGATTAGACTAAACTATAAATATACCACTAGATCAGGGCCCTTGGGAATCCTCATGGATATTACCCCACCCAAGGATTTGTAGTAGTTATGTCGGACTTTTACCGGATGAACCCCACGGTATGCCAACTCGTCGTCTGGTGGCTGGGTCACGGGAGCGTTTTAACGCGTCGCAACACTAATTCTGGCCCCTAAAGTGTAATGTAATGTTTTATGAGATAAAGCATTATTATTGTTATATAATAGACATAGGAGCTGTTACTGATGCTATAGAGTATCATTTCTTGTCCTCATTGTATTTTTGATGTTTGTCCAGTCTATACTTAAACTGATTCAGTAATACAGTCAGTACATCTTCAGGCAAGGCATTCCACATTTGTGTCATACAAATTCTATTGCTGATAAAGTGTTTGGAAGGATTATCATGCTTGTGAAATTCTTAGAGAAAGCCGTAAGCTTCACATTGCAACAATTCGCGATTTGATTATCCTTCTATTCCACACTCGGTTAAAGTCTGATCAAACTGTGCAGAAGACGTCGTTCTTGGTTATTCATCGGAGTAATATGTCTCTTAATTTTTACGACGAAGTAAAGTTTGTATCAACTTAAAAGTTACTGTTGAGTTTCTTGCCAGAATCGGCCACTTGACAGAATCTGCGTTTTGATTCACTAGAAACAAACAGACTTGACGTTGCAAATCATATTCATTACAGGCCAACTTGAAATAAATAACTTGTATTTAAATTTATAAGTAGCAAAAGAAGAAACCCAAGATTCAAGTTCAGGTCAGATAGAAAGTTTTAGTTGCATGACACGATCCGCACGAACGTCTTCCGTCCAGCGGGGTATGTGACTCAGTTTGAAAAGAACAATAATATTTGTCCTGAGTTTATCGGAGTTTATAATAGAATAATTGTTCGACACAAATCTCTAACATGTAAAAAATTTACCAGTCTAAAATGAGACCGGTCAATCGGACCGGAAGTACAGGATTTGTGTACAACGGAATTGACAGGTGTAAAAGCAATCCATTTTACTATTTTCTTTCTAAAAAGGATAGCAGTATTTTTATAACTTTATATTATTAAACTAGCTGACCCGCGAAACTTCGTCTGCACCGAATCGGTTATTAGAGGTTTTAATATCTTAAAAAAAACCTAGAAGTGAATTGCAGCGCTACCTACCAGGTCCGATTTGATTTCAAAACTATGTTATTCGCGGCCGGGCGGCCCGCTGCATTTTTCTTGCTTATTGCGTTTCTATACCCTTCGCAACTTCTAAGCGATAGGTTTAATTTGAATTATAAGTATAAAAAGGAATTTGCAGGAATATATTCAAAATTAATATTTATGAAACTATACGACTTGCTTGTATCTGTGAAGAGTTATGTCCTTTTATCTCGGACAATATTTATCAGATCTTCACTAAAATTAGACAAAGCATGCTTGTTAGTATACACTTTCAAAAAAAAGAATGATTAAAATTGGTCCAAATTTAACGGAGCTATGAAGTAAAATTGATAAAAATTTTCATCCCGTTTCCCAGAGGATACTTATTATTTATCGGGATGAAAAGTATCCTATATTTTGACCTGGGATACCAGCTACCGCTATACCAAATTTAATTTAAATCCGTTCAGTAGTTTTCACGTGATGCCCGGACAGACAGACAGACAAAAGTTAAATAAAAATCTGTTTTGGACTCAGTATCGATAAGCATCCCCCGATTAAAATTTTAAAAATATATTAAATGTACAGAAATCTTCCAGTTACAGTTTTATTATATGTATAGATGACATCTAACATAACAAAGGAAGAGGGTTGGTAAGGGCAATTTTTCACTATCGGCATCGGTTGCTTAATATTAAGTAATTTTATTCAATAGTACAACTACATCATAACAATAATAAAAAATATGACTGGAGCTATAAAAATGCATTTGAAAATAGTCTGAAATCCAAACTTTTTGTTTAATTAATGTGTGACGCGCGAAAAATGCCTCGTCAACCCGCCCCCTTTTCGCCATCATCACACGCTCTTCCCATCAATAAACCCGCGAGGATCCGGTCCGTCCCACTCCACTATAGCCCCATTATGCCACACGTACAACCCCCCGCCCGCTGGTTGCAATGCACACTCCAGAGCCCCTTCAGCTGCCTTTTCAGGGGTCACGGAGCCGGCCCCTCGGGTCATATCGGACATCACGTAGCCGGGATGAAAGCAGTTTACGAGAATACCTGAAAAATATTGCTGTTACAAAATGGTTTTTCTTTCTTTCAAAATTGTTAATCTGTCCAATCTAAAATCTTGAGCAAAAGCCTTGAAGTTTGTATCAGCATTATCTGTAGGAAAGAGTAGGGAAAGAATAGCACTACCTATACTCAATCAATCTGTAATCTGAATTTTTCAGATTCTATTGAAATAATTATTATTAATTTGGGGCTATTGTTTCTTTATTTTTTAATAATTTGCTTTTTGTTTAAGCATAGCTGAAATACGTATCCAAGCAGCAGCAACTAACTAGCAGTTATTATTGTATTATCTGTGAGCTGGACTACCATAAATTCAGCCAGTAATAACAATTTCTGTCTAGTGGATGTCTTTGCAGGAAACGGGTTGAAAAATGCCCGTCGCTTCTGCTAACCGAAGTTTAATCGGATATAGATTCGATTAGTATCACAACATTTTTTTGTAATGATACGTATAGATATTGAGGCCTTAAAACTAGGGCGCAAGTATTGCTTTTGACTTCAGCCCTTCGTTACCAATCGTCCTCATACAAAACGCATAATTTTACAGTGTCTATACTCATCGACCTGTCTATAGAATTTTTTGTATGTTGATGACACTCCATATGGTCACCATTAGAGTAAGCAATTGCCGGGAAGGATACCTACTGAGTTATATTTCGAAAATCGCTGTTGCACGTTATTTTGTAAAGGGTTTCATTTGTAATAAATTAAATATAAATAGATACGTACCTTGATCAGATAGTTGGCGATTTAACATAAAGGTATATGCATTCACACCCACTTTCGAAACTACATAGGGAGAATCACCCCATCCGTCAGCGCCATCTCTGTTTAACTTCACCGATTCCAGGTAACTTTCCATTAAAACAGTCAATTGTTCCAAATTTAAATTTGGATCAATGAATTTTTTCCTTAACTCTTCTGATGGTATTCTCGATAAGTGTCCAGAGGAGCTCGTTATATTGAGTATGCTCCCATTTTCGTTAACCAACGGCAAAATTGCTTCGGTAAAGTTTACTAAAGCGAAAAAGTTTACGAGTAAAGTTTGTTCTGCCTGAGAAGCTTTCGGTTCTTTCGAGTCGTTCAGAAACAGTACGCCAGCATTATTTATCAACAAATCAATCTTTTTATTTTGAGAACGAAAAAAAGAACAGAAAGTAGATATACTTTTTTCGTTAGTCACATCAAGCTGGTGATATTTAGGATTGTAACCTTGCTTCTGCAGCTCATTGCAGGCTTTATTGCCGCGTTCCGCGTCTCGAGATGTTAAATAAACTGGACCTTTGAATTCTTTGCAAAGGCCTTTAACTATGGCAAAGCCGAGTCCTTTATTGGCTCCAGTAACAACTGCTATTTTCTCGGGCATGATAATGACTACTCATGAATGATATCGAACATCGTTTGGGGACGTCATCAATATTATCTTCGTACCATTGACCTATAATATTATTGAGTGCGAAGTGAGATATTATTACTTCTAAAGATAAAACTCATACCTACATCTGGCTTTGAAATCTGGCAAGTGAGCGCATCCATAGAAACTAGGCTATGCTCAGAGTCAGGTTTTGTCAAAGCAAAAATTAAAAAAAAAAAATTATTCAACACATCAATAAAGAAGGTGGAAACTTAGATGCTTACAAATGTTTTTTTCGAGTTTTACTTCTTGTAAGTGATAAATCCTTCGTATAGCTCAATATTTTATGCAACTTGCTATGTTAGTCCCAATGGAACTCCAATCAAACAAGTAACTTAGACATTTTAAAACCAAGGTATCTAGTTGCCTCCTGAGTAACGCTAAGTAACATCCGTCATTATCCCAGTCCTAAGGCCTGTATCCTAGCTCGTGGAGTTTCATAGGTGCACGCAGATAGATATCACTTCTGCAAGCACAGTGCGGTCTCTAAAACCATAACATGTTATGCAAAAGTTGTAGTAACTGTTAATAATAAACCAAGTTCTATAAAACTATAAATACCTATAATGAGTATTCAGGTTAATAACTAAGAAAATAAGTATATAACTAAGGTTATATTGGTATTCAAATAAAATAAACACAAACAAAGAAGTACAATCCACTGGTAAAAAAGTTCATTTTAAGAATGGAGGGTAGAGGTAAGGAGAGTCATCTGTGTATATGAAAAAGTGTCGTCAAAATGTATTAAATTAGGATGGCGCCACATTTGCATCAGGGTAACTCTTAAAAGAAGTGCCAAATATAAATATTGTTAGAGTAGAGGTACCTCTACCCTCCATAGATCCGGTATGAAAATAAAGCCACAGATACATTAATCTGCGAATCATAAAATTTCTGATTTCTAATTTTATACAATATACGCAAAGGAATCAAAAATCTTTTGCTGTACAAAAAATATAATAATAATATATTCCTGTCATTTCGCGCTGGTTTCAAACTATTGAGTATAATGGTAAGTGTTGGCAACCCTGCGTTTCTTTTATCTGTGCTAGCAGCTGACTGCTCGTTCATTCAGAATCCAGATTATTTCATTCATTTTTTATCAGCTGTGTATAGTAAAGTGTGGCCTGCGGTTTGTTTATTTACATTACATTATTAACATTGTTGGAACGTTCTAGAATTATTAAATTTAGTAACCTTCTTACTTTTCAAAGTTATTTATTGACCTTTTAAACACGAAGTGTTATCTGAGTAATATCAGTTATTAATTGATTATATCATAAGTGATAAATAAATAAGTTGCTACCTAAACAACGATGTCATTGTGGCAGACTACAAAACCTATATTTGGAGACGAAGTAGTTCTACGTTCTATCGATTGGCTGGAGAATTTTACATGGAGGAACGAATCAACGATAAAGAAAGAAAAGGACAAGTATCGGATAAGTTTGCAAGCTAAAGATTTCTCACCCCAACAGATTACTGTAAAAACTGTGGATGGGTTTATTATAGTGGAGGGAAAACATGAAGAGAAAAGGGATGAGGATGGTTATATTTCCCGGCACTTTGTGAGGAGGTACGCCTTGCCGGAGGGCTGTCCACCGGAATCTGTGGAATCGAGTTTGTCGTCGGATGGGATTTTAACTATCACAGCGCCTAGAAAACCGGTCGCCCGTCGGGGTACCGTCATACCAGTTTCTCACGAAGTTTCCAATGTTATATCCAAATTGTAAACAGTGTAAAAGTAGTCCAAACTCCAACAATTATTGTGATAAACATATTGTTATAATACCTACCTAAATATAATTTTTATTTTATGTGAATAAAAAATATATTTAGTGTCAATTTACAGCTAACAGTATGATGGCTATGGATAATAAATAATAATACCTATAATTAAAATATCTTCTTGATTATTTGTAAACAAGCTGTAATTAAAAAAACTACTTTTTTTATAGTATATTTATTTTTATCATTTATTGATTTTCAATTTTGTTTAAATTCTTAACAATGCTTAATTTAAGAAAAAAAAAATCCACCCTCCGGGCTTTTGGATGCCCAAGCAAACAGCGGCAAGGGCTTCAGAGTGAGGAACCTCTTCACAATACGCGCCGTTTCAAGGATTACTGCCTTCTGCATCCGACCCTTGATCCAACAACCAAGCGAAAGCTTCTTAAGAGGTCGGTCGAAGCTTTTTGCGAGAAGACCATTGACTGAAACTACGATCGGAAAAATACCGGCCGACTCAACACTCCAAATGGCGGTAATCTCGTGAGCGACGACCAAGTCTTTAGATACTTTTTCCTTTTCAGCTTTCCCCAAATTATAGTCCTGTGGTATATCGTCTATTTATTATTATTATTATCATCATCTGTGTACACTTTAGTGTCTCAGCTAACAGCTGGTAAAAAAAAAATGGCGGCAATGGCGCTCTAATTTAAAAATGGTTGGATTTAAGGTTAATGTGTTGGTCGTGGTAAGTAAAGATGGTCGTGGATAAGCCTCTCGATCCGGGAGAGACTATAACCATTTCACAATATGACTCTCAATGCCCTCAAACAGCGCAACCCTCTTCCTCTCGCAAACCTGTTGGGGAATACAAGACTGTAGAATCTAATCTGAAAAAATTAATTAGTGATCCTACGTTAGCGTCCCCCTCCATTCAAAGTCAATATATACATCCCTCTCTGTCAGAGGCTCCAAAAAATATGTAAGTGACGACCACATTTATTGTGTTGATTTCCCCTGAAGTGTCCGACCCTTCAGCAGGTAAAATAGAAAACAAGAAAATGAAAGCAGTGAGACCTGGGTCCCAACGCAATCAGTAGTTGTTACAAAGTTCTCCCAGTCAAAATATATTCATACCATACATCTTTACCCGTTGAGACCTACGTTTACCGACAGTTCAATGTGTTAACTGCTGCCGCTTTGGACATGTTAAGGCCCAGTGCAATTTCAGTCCAAGATGCTTTAAATGCTCCCAATCCCATTTTGGTGAGTCATGCAGTGTTCTCCTCGATCAGGCAGTGTGTATGTTATGTTCCGGTAAACACCTAGCAACTGATAGAAATTGTCCAGAGCACTCAATCAACAGTCAATTAAAATAGTGATGTCGGATGAGAACCTGTCCTACCAAGATGCTTCATCCCTGTTTCCACCAGTTCGCCTTTCTAATGCTGATATAGCAAAAGGAATGTTTTGTCCTACTTCATTTTCCAACAGAACCATTCCAAAATACACTTTTTTACCTCATGTGCCAACCAAGTCATATAAACAAACTGTTTTTCGTCCTCCCAGTCCAAGAGCTCCAATGAGAAAGGGGTTCGATAGACAGGCACACAATGATATCACTCGCAGTGGATCCTCCCTGGGCAATGGGTATTCTCTGAACAATGATCACACATATATATACACATATCTTTCCTCTAATGATAATCTGATCCCTACTCTTACCAAATCTCTCACTACTATTATTGAAATTCTGGTCTAAACCCATTACCGTCCAACGTTGCTCAAATATTTTATCCTCTATACTTCACCAGTTCTGATGTTAGAGGATTTTAATGCCAACCATACATCTATGGGCTCCCATTCCTTTGATGGGTTTGCAACTCTTTTTGTCAATCTTTTAGATAAATTGAATATCTGTGTCTTAAATGACGGGACTAACTAGACTAACCTTATGGCTGTCTTCTTAGATGTAGCAGCGGCGTATGATTACGTTCTTCTTCCGGTTCTCAGTGAAAAATTGAAACAGCTGAGCATTCCGCCGACACTGACACAAATAATTTTCAATCTTCTTTCAGTAAGGTCTATTATTGTAAGAACTAACTCAACCAACCCCCCAGAATTACCTGGAAAGGCCTTCCTCAGGGCTCTGTCCTTAGCACCTTCTTTGTATCATTTACACTTATGACCACGAATTGTCTGTCAACAGATTCTGCAACATTTTACAGTATGCTGACGATATTGCCATTTGTTCTAGTTCAAACTCCATGGATGAAATTTCTGTTTCTTAAAACACTGCTTTATATTATTAAGGCCAATGGTTATCAGATCATGGGCTCTCATTGTCAATAGCTAAGGGAAAGGCAGGCAAATACCCCAGCCCATTATTGTTTATGAAGATCAACAGAATCCACTTGCTTGCAAATTCACATTCCTGAGTGTATTTTTGGACAGTAGATTAAACGGAATTGCTCACATAGACTACATTCTCAAAAAATGCGAAAATAATATCAATATCCTCCGGTCTTTATCAGGGGTGTGGGGTTCCCACTCATTTTCTCAAAAACTTCTATACAATGCCATAGTCCGCAATCATTTAGACCATAATCTACCCATAGGCTATTTGTTTTAGACCCCATAAACTACCGATGATGCATATAATTTGTTGAATTAGCTTTCAACAAATTATATGCATCGCCATCGAGCTTCAAACAAAGAGCAGCTTGAGTTATGGGTACTAAGATAAGTGATGAATATTTTTATGCATAATTTACTTATAAAATACAGATATACACCCAGACACTGAAAAAAACATTACATTTTACAGTTGTGGGAATCGAACCCACGGACTTGGACTCAGAAAGCACAAAAGCTGCCCACTGCGATAAAGCCCTGTCGGGGACCGAACTCGGGACATCCGACTTATAAGACACAGCGCTCACCACTGCGCCATAAATGGCACTGGCAAAAACTTCGATACAAATATAGTACTAACATTATTAATATAAAAATACGTGTCTAGTATGATGACCATTTTTTTTTTTTATTTCTGTGCTAGCTACAATATTAACAATAAAACATTCCACGGAAATTTCAACTCTTTCTTTTACTGTTCATACAGACGGACGGACCGGACGGACAGAAAGCGCAGCGGAGGCTTAGTAACGGTACTTGGTCTCTTTGGCACTGTTCTGGTACGGAACTCTAAAAATGCTTGAGGGATCTAATCCGGGACTTCCCACTTATAAGATCATTCTGCTCACCACTTTGGAAGCTCCACAGTCAGTTGATCTCAATTTTTTCGAAAAGCTACTTAGGTTAGTTTGGTTCTTTTTTCAAGAAGACCAATCCTTACTAATATTATAAGTGCGAAAGTGTGTTTTTTGCTTGTTTGTCTTTCCTTTTAAAAACAACCAATCAACTTGATTTTTAACCTTTTAACCTAAGAAAACAAACCGTACCTACCCACGGGATTTGTAAAAAAGAGTAATAAACGCAGACGAACGCGGGCAATAGCTAGAGTAATATATTTTAAAATAATATCTAACCAATGATTCTTATGAATAAGTCAACGTGATTGTTATTCATCGACGTCAGTTTTTCGTTTAACCGCCATTTTGTCTTATAAAAATGCATTATAAAGACCTTAACCTCTACATTGTTTACGTGTCTTCATAACTCTTTTTTTTTCTTGGGAAAATCGACATAGCCCCCACGACACGTGGACGCGCAAGTTTTGTTTGAGTCAAACCACTCGCTGCTCCAACACTTTTTTTTCATTACAAGTTAACCCTTGACTGCAATCCTAACCGGTGGTAAGTGATGTTAAGATGCTAGCGGGCTAACCTGTTAGCAAGTATCGCAGTTATATATATTTAGGTTTATAGACGAGCGCTTGACTGCAATCACACCTGATGGTAAGCGATGATGCAGGCTAAGGTGGAGCGCGCTTGCCTAGAAGATGCCTATTCACTCGTCAGAAACGAAGATGCGAAGCGCTTTGTACGCGATATTTAACCCTACATCTCTAATCGGTTCCTACACGATCGGAACGCTAATTAGCTTAGCGGCACGTCTTTGCCGGTAGGGTGGTAACTGGCCACGGCCGAAGCCTCCCACTAGAACAGAAAATTAGGAAATAATGAATTCCCAAATCTCCTGCAGGGGCTAGGACCTCTAATTTAAAACACAGCGCTTACCGCTGCGCTGCGAGGTCATCAAAAATACAAAACACAACCGCGACTCCGCCAGAAGATACGTGACAAAGAAGACAGCCAGAGGCGTGTCGGAACAGCACTCTAGCCAATATCAGGACGAGACGAGAAAGACGCTCCAACTAGCGACCGTCCATCGCCGACGAAAATCGCGCCAACCGCTCTGCTTTCACCCACCAGTTCCGTACCCGTCTACTTGGGCGTACCCAACTTCTGGTATAGCGGTGACAAATTGTGTAGGCACACGTGAAATTTTTGTAGAGGGCTCTCAATAGATTGGATGCTTCTGTCTATATTGAGATAGCTCAATCAGCAGTTATTGAAAAATAAATATAATATAATTTGTACATACGATACCTATTTAGTATTCTTCTTCTTCTTCTTAGTCGTTTCAGTCTTGACAGACTGGTCGTGGTCGTCATCTGGGTTTTGTGGCTCGCTTGACAATACTTCGCCACTCTTCTCTAACGGATGCCTTTCTTGCGCATTCATGTAGAGGAGCCTCGATTGTGGCCTTCACTTGGTCCGTCCATCTCATCGGTGATCTTCCGCGTGCTCTGGTACCTTCTACTTTACCTTGAACCACAAGTCGCTCAATGGACACGTCATCATTACGCCTGGACACGTGACGAAGAAACTAAGAATTCGCACTTGAACTGCAGAAGAAAGGCGCTGTTTGATTTAGTATTAATATATCATTATCATCATCAAGTTTTAACCCAGCAACTAACAATATTTATTTAGTATTAATTATTTAAGTGCGATTAGACTCAGCATGGAGATAGTAAATTTTCACGAGTCTCATCTGATTGAGGCCGCCAATTTAGACCAGCTTGGACCTTGGCTTGGCTTCCCTCGAAATGGAGGACCCAAAGCGACGCGGCGCCTAGTGGGTAAGGTTTCTGCTTTCCTTTCGTGCGGCACGCACCACTGTCTTTTCGGAGTTATGTGCGTTTTAATTTAAGCAATTTAAATATCACTTGCTTAAAATGTTGAAGGAAAACATCGTAAGTAATGAATGCCTGAGATTTCTCCTTAATGTTCTCAACTAGGCTATTTAGGCCTAGTTTAGACCAAAATCACCTCTGGAATAGTTTTGAAGTCAACACTATTCCAGAGGTGATTTTGGTGCAGTCCATCGACTTTAGTGCCGCCTGACTGTCACTGCAAATCAGTATATCTTTCCCAGCAAAATTCCGGTCTAGCATCACCTGTACCCTGGTATTTATTGCTAGCGTTTCCGCTTGAATGCCATAGCATATTGCCCTAGGCTGTAGCCATTTGTGTAGACCCACACAAATGGCTACAGAGGAAATAATATTAAGTATCTATCCCAGAATTAGGAAAATTGCCTGTAAAGTAAGTTGTGGTAAGGAAATGCTCTCGCAAAAATAATTGTATGATCCAGTTATTTCCAAATCAAATACTTTGTAAACACCATTTTTATACGTTACGAGTACGCTATCTTTCAATAACGTAAGTATTGATATATTTTCTACAAGTTGTTGTCCGCGACGTCGCTTGGGTATTTTTCAGTTTTTAACGTTTTTTGGACTAGTAATAAATGCAAAAGTGTATCTGTTTGTTGCCTATTTCGGGTCTACTATCTATTTTTCTATATTTGTTTATTAGCTTTTCCAGGAAAACAAACGGTTCTATTACACATTAGAGAAATGCCGTATTTTTAACATTGACCACAAAATGTTTAGGGATCAACTACCAAGCGAAAATGGAAAAGACATGGAAAAAAAAAACAAAACATTTAAAGAGCCTGTCATGAAAATGCCTCCATCCTACAGGGCTAGCACACAAAAATTATATCCCCCGATTATATCCTCTGATAAGGGATATAATTAACTTGTCCACCTGCTAAAGCAAGGGAACATGCAATATGAGAAGTTTATCCCCGTTTATTATTACACATACGAGTATATTATTAAGATATTATTTCCACTTGTTTGCCTATTTGATAAAGCTATGGGAGGAGATAATTGTTTATTCTTTTCCCGGGGAGATAATTGTCTCTTACCCATGTTAGCTGTGCTGCCCACTACAGGGCATACCCTGTACCCATAGGTCTCCTCTCGGAATGAGAAGGGTTTTGGTCGTTGCCTGCCTGATAAATGCGGATAGGTAGACTTTGGAAATAGTATTAGGACTTTGGAATAATGGAAAATTGTATCCAGGCATGCATGTTTACTCCTGACGTTTATCTTCACCGTTAAAGCAAGTGATAATTTAATTAACATACGCTCAAAGAATATTCTTTGAGAAATTCAATTTACTACGTGCAGCTTTAGGTTGTCTGTCAGTCAGGACGAAGAGTTTTATAGTTATAGAATACATAGATATACATCCCTAGCGGTCAAAGCGATAACATTACACTTGCGTAAAAAATCATTTCCAAAGCTACGAGACTTCTGTTCGTATGAATTATCTATCAATAATGGATCGATAAGTGACCGTGAACTCGAGTGTGATAAAATTGCTAAGCAGTTTGTACGCGGCGAGCGGCTATCCAAGACGCGAACAGTTGTACAGGTACGTACCTCGCTAGGCTCTGTGAATTCGTTTAAATAACTTTGCGGAAGTGCATGGTGATATAATAAGCCTTTATCATCATATCAATCCATTACCGGCCCACTATAGGCGACGGGTATCTTCCCAAATTTAGAATGGTGCGTGTTGAACGGTGAACGGTTCACCACGCGGACCCAGTGCGGATTGGTGGACTTCGAACGCCTTTTGAGAAAATTTTGAGAACTCTAAGGCATGCATGTTTCCTCATTGTGTTCTTCTTTCACCGTTTAAACGAGTGATAAGTCAATTGCTTAGAACGTAAGCTAAGCAGATGATTATGGTTTATGGTGAAAAAAAAGCGTGTAACCGAATTACGAAATACTGTTGAAGGGTGCCTAAGTATATTTCGTAAGGAATTACACATTGTAAAAATATTAAATCAAAAGGAGCATATTTTTTTTTCCTTACAAACTAATTCATAGCATTCTAAGTTTCTACTCATAACAAACCTATTGAAGATCAAAGACCGAAACGCGCACAGTACCTACGCTACGCGTCACGTAACTAATAAAGTGACAGGAATCATTTCATTTTAATTTTACGTGATGTTATGTGATTTTAGGGGCTGTATCTGATTTCTTTCTGTAAAAACTATGGCAGTGGCTTACTCAAAATCTATTAGCGTTTCGGTTTCACGGATAAGTCTCAAAGACAGTAAATAATGTAAATCTTAAACCTGTGATGTAATATTTCGGTTTTCATTTACACGTTGTATAATTGATTGCATCTTTTAAACATACATTGACGTACCTAAGCTCTAAAGAGAGTGGTTACAGGTAGGTACGTTACCGGTAATTACAGCCACATAAGGGGTAGGTACATTACCGGTAATTAAAAGGTGGTTACCACATGAGGGTTAACACCTACGCTTCAGATTTATGGACACAAGGCGACACTTTGTAGGACATGAACATAGAACATGTTCGCTAAATGTTACTCTGTTTTTAGGCTATGGTTGGCTATGGTTTTTAGTTTACCGTCAGTTTGGCCATTTTCTTGGCCCGTCAATTATTGCTTTAAATATATACCTAAGTAAATGCAAATTATTCAAAATAAAATTATTAAAGCTCTTTATAAGTATTACTATTTAACTTCTACAAAAAAATTGTGTACGGAGACGAAAATTCTTAATATTAATCAATTAAGTATACGCATTAAAAACCTGCACCTTAATAAGAAAAATAAGCACAGATAATATACTCTCGCAATTACGATCTCAAACGAAAACATACGCAAACTATCTAAGAAAACGTAATACAACATTTTTACTATCTAAAACTAGAACCAATTATGGAAATAAAAGCATACTGTGTGAGGGGGTGCTGTTGTACAATAATTAACCTGAGATAATGGTTAACACTAAAAGTTTACCAATATTTAAAAAACTTGTTATTGAACATGTACAAAATACCGTTCAGTTAAGTTAATGTAAGCTCTTTCTTATAAAACGTGTATTATCGCTCGCTAACTTTTTCTTTAACGCAAACATTTTTACTTTTAAATAATATGGTACATTTGTGAAGCACTTTGAGTATCTACTAATTTTAAAATATTATTGTATTCTCTTTGTAGGAGAACTATTAGTAGCAGAGTTTCTGCCTTGCGAATCGGTGCTAGAATCATTACAAACAGACGTACTTGACGTTTCAAAAGTCGATATATTAGGCCTACTTGAAATAAATAAATCTTGAATTTTTTATTTCGAATTTAAATAAGCTAATCTCACCAATTTTGATTGTGTGCTCTGTAAAAATAGACCTATCTAGGTCGCGAGGTCTAGGTAGTTCTAACTTCCAGCTATAAATAGTTTCGACCGTGGTTTCCTTCCATTAAGGCCTTGGTCAATATCGTCGTTGATATTATCATACGTTGTTATATGTTCTGCTTGACCCAGAACCGTTGAAACAATATCGTTTATGTATCTTTATGGAGCGGGTATATCAACAAGTAAAGGGTGCCCATAATTATTTTTAGGGCTCTGTCTGTGAGTGGGTGGTACCACTACCAGCTCGAGTACCGTCATAGGTATGTGAGTGTGTCATATCTCACTGTAGTGTCATGTACCGTCATAGGTAAATGTGAAAACTTAGAAATAATCTCTTAAATAATAAAATTAAATAATTAAAAAATTTAAAAATATCCTCTTAATGTAAAATTAGCAAAAGCGTACGTAACCCGTCCTCGGGACAGGAAATGTTAGACTTTTTTTTTTAATTACACCAATCCAATTATTGTATAACAGTCCTAAAAGTAAATAGTCCTTTTTATGATGTTTGAAAAGATTAAGTATTTTTAAACAGCAATGCCAGAGAATACCAAGTTAGTGCGAAGGTTACGTACGTTCGTAACAACCGAATAATTACACCTAGGTACTAATAACCTGTGTGATGTCAAATCGCGGACGCCCTCACGTCACTCCAGGGCACGGGGCCGTCGTCTATCACGCGATGTGTGGATTGTTAGACTTCACACACCCTTGAAAACGTTATGGACAACTCTCTGGCATGCAGCATTCCTCAAGATGTTTTCCTTCACCGTTTAAAGCAAGTGATATTTAAATTGTCCCACCGTGATGGCCACGACCACTCTGGCAAGAGTGTTACGACAAAGAAGAGTAACTAGCCACAGCCGTAGCCTCCCACCGGACCACACGAGAAAAAATTCAGAAATTCAAAATTCCCAAATTGCCCCTGCTGGAGATCAAACCGGGAACCTCCATCTTAAAAGCACACTCACCGCTGCGCTAGGGATGTCATCACACTTTGTTTGTTACTGTAAGAACTAATGTGGTCAATAAATCAATATAAATAAAATAAATAAATATACTACGACAATACACACATCGCCACCTAGCCCCAAAGTAAGCGTAGCTTGTGTTATGGGTGGGTACTAAGATGACTGATGAATATTTTTATGAATAATATACATAAATACTTAGAATATACATATAAACACCCACACACTGAAAAACATTCATGCTCATCACAAAAACATTCTCCAGTTGTGGGAATCGAACCCACGGCCTTGGACTCAGAAAGCAGGGTCGCTGCAAACTGCGTCAATCGGCCGTCATATATAATTATTATGCAAGCACTGGTAAATGCCCAGTGTAAGGAGAATATTATATAGATCAATAAAACTCCGTTGTTTGCATCCACAATTCAATCTTTTAATTCCTTTTCTTTTCTCATCACGACACACACCCGTTCTTGATGCCAGCGCTGACTCGAACTGACTTTTCCACATTTGTTTTTAACTACCCACTTTTCATTTCCTTTAAATTATAAAATAAACAAAGCTGGATTGCTTTTAATATTATAACGCAAAACAAAACCTAAAACTAGCAATAAAACCTACCTAAATGATTTATTTAAATTTAAAAAACATGGTTTGTATCTTTTGATATCGCGATTACCATCAGCACTTTTGTTGCTACTTATGATTTTTTACTGAGAATAATGGTTCTTACAACCTTTTCTTTAAATGATACCTACTATCTCAAATAGGGAATCAAGATAAATGGCCAAGTTCGGACCTTCAATGGTCGTTCGCTGTTTTTAATTCAGTTGACTGATGTACGTCGCGGCCACTAGACCTAATTACCGGTGATGTATACTTAGTTATTTTATTAGTGTGATTGCCGACCTTTAATTTAGAAATAATAGTGCAGTAAATAAAACATTTTCCAAACGGTTCGGAAATGTGCATTATAATGTTATTCCGGAATTATGTGCATCAATGCCAATTATTTTGGAGCCAAATTTAATCACGAATTCTAAATCCGTAAGGATTTATTCGATGTTCAACAAAATGTGTTTCATGAGTTGCCATGAACTACTTATTCTTTCTACTACTACTACTGTTGCTGTTAATATGAAAGAAAAACTCCTTGTTGCTCCGCTGTCCATCTTCTCGTCCCTCTGTATATCTTCCAGCGGGCTATATCTCATGAACCGTCACATATCAAACATAACCGTAACGTATGTATTATATATTATAAATACGTCAGGTAAATTTTACTCTTATCATCAAATCAAATCAAATACACTTTATTGTACACCAAATTAAAAAAACAAGCATTAAAAAATATACACAAATAAAATAAAGGAGAAAAGTTAAATAGGCGGCCTTATCGCTTAAAAGCGATCTCTACATGAAGCTAAGAAGAAGCTTATCGTGTACACAAAATAATACTTAAATAAGAAGCATAAATTAAAAAAATAAAAAATTAATAATAATAAATAAAATAAAATATACTTACACTTACAGTATAAAGGACTACGTAATCGATAAAAAAGCTTGGGTGTAAATTATTGCTCTAACCAGGTTGCTCTTCTAATAACTAAAATGACATTGTGAGATGGTGATAACAAAAAAAAAACATCCGCTAAGTTTGTTGTTGGCTTCTTCTTAGACCAGGACGCGTTTGGAACCCTCGTAGCTTTAGTTTTTAAGTTTACGAATGTGGTTATCGCCATCACCTCACTAGACACTACCGTGTAATTCTTATGTACGCATCAAAAGTGCCACCTACTTGAATAAAGATATTTTTGACTTTGACTTTGACTTTGACTTTATAATATAAAAAATATAATATAATAACTAATGGCCCCTTTTTATTGTGAGAGGATGGGTTGATATGATGATGATGATGATGATCATAATACATCATTCCTTTCCAATTCAGAACAGCTTCAATTTCTCAATTGAAGCTGTTCGATTTTTAAACAGCTACTAAAAAACACCTTTTACCCCCTTAGTAGTATGTGCATTTATTAGCATTTCCTTTTTTTTTATTTGACTTTTTTCCCCCTTTTTAAGCTTGTTTTTAAACAGTACCGTTCATTTATTTTTTTATTCTTCTTTTCCTTTCTGGCTTCTTTATGACATGTAGGTATATATTGTATATATTATTACTATAATATAAAATAATATTTTCCGTAAAGTAGGGTATTTTTAAATTATAATAAATGATTTATTTTATAGATTCCCATATTCAAGATGGACGCCGTTCAGCCGGAGTCCCTCTTGGAGTATGTTTTAATAGAGTACCGCTGGCTTGTGGTCATCACCACGTTGATGCCGCTCTCCTTCGCCTGGAAGATCTGGTCGACCGTCAGAAACTACGTAGTGTTCAGATTAAACAGCGCTCCGAAGGCTCACGAGCGGAAAGTCAAGGAGATTCAAAGACAGGTAGACATTTTTTATCGTTAAAGTTGTTAGCTGATTACTTTGATTAAAAATCATTATCGTTATCGTAATCACATGTCTTTTTATGCCATTTTTTTTGTAATAATTGACGAACCAAGCGGATGTACCGCCGGAGTCCATCCTTCCAAGTTCTATCATCACCGTTCTACCATCGAATTGCAAGGCATCGTAAAGCGTTTTGCTTCCTCGTTACTAATTCGCACCGCACAGATAGATAGTATCAGTTCCTATACTATCCAGTTGCGTGCACTTCGTACAAGCACAAAAGCACTGCCTACCCTAAAACTTTTGTACATGACTCATAAAGGGGGAAGGATTTTTCCATTTTATACATATTCCTTCTTTATGCATACAACTGTGCACGCAACTGGTTACTTCAAATCAACAGTGAACACGATCAAGATTCATCTAGGCCGCATCATCACTTCTCTTCGGGTGTGATTGCGGTCAAGCGCTAGTCAATCGATTTAAAAAAAAATTGGTGGTGAGGTCCGCGGATCGAACTCGGTCCCCCCGAAAGTGAGGTTCTAACTACTAAGCAGTGGCGTGCACTGGGTTTCTCACCAGAGTATGCATACAGCAGGAAAATTGCATAAAACGGGTAAAATTCTTCTCTTATACGAGTTATTTATCAATTTTAGGGTAGGCAGTGCTCTTTTGCATGTTTTAAGTGCACGCCACTAAGCCATCACCTTTTGGCACTTGAAGTGTATATGAGATGGTTATCGTGGGTAACTTAAAATAATACACATTTAGATTGCTGTAACTTGTTTAATTATATTTTTCCAGATAAAAGAATGGCTGGCGGGCGATCGTACCACGCATCTTTGCACCGCACGGCCTACGTGGCAGACCATATCTTTCCGTCAGGGTATCTACAAGAGGAACTTTACCAACATTGACATCAACCTGGTCGATGTGCTGGAAGTTAATAAGGAGAGTATGGTAAAATCAAGAATATTTTATATTTTTATTAAAACTACACTTTCAGGAAATTTACAATTTATAAATTTCAAATACTTGTTAACATTTTTCATTTGTCTGACAGAGATCGCTACTAAGCGATAAGGCCGCTTTTTGTATTCTACTTCTGTCTTTGTATTTCTTTTGTTTATTTTTTTATTTTCCTAACTTCATAGTGGTGTACAAATAAAATGTTAAATAAATAAATTAATAAATAAATCATTTCGGAATCGGCATGTTTTACCTAAATCTGCATTTCACCGCAATCTCATACCACAGATGCCGAAATTTTGTCTTTTATTACATAACGACGGCCGACTACGTAGGCAGCGACCCTGCTTTCTGAGTTCAAAGCCGTGGGTTCGATTCCCACAACTGGAAAATGTTTGTGTGATGTACATGAATGTTTTTCAGTGTCTGGGTATTTATCTGTATATTATATCATATATGTATTTATATGTATTATTCATGAAAATATTCATCAGTCATCTGTGTACCCACAACTCAAGCTACGCATACTTTGGGGCTAGATGGCAATGTGTGTATTGTCGTAGTATATATTTATTTATTTTTGTAACTCCATCTTTTAGTTCCAGTGCAGATTAGCACGTTCTGACATAAAAAAAAACTCTTCAACTTTTTTATTAGATAGTACTGTAGTATACTAGTAATTGCCCGCGAATTCCTTTGTATGTTTATGCCTATGTCATTCACTGACTGAACTATTACGATGCAAAAAAAAAAATGTTTGCTCTATGGAAAGCAAAAACAAATCTACCAACCGGGAAAATGTATATTTTTCCTGGGATAAAAAGTCCTCCAGAAATAAATTCTATCTCTGTGATAAAATTCATTCAGATCCGTTCAGCCGCTCGGTATTCCGTAAGTACCTAGATAAAAGATAATGAACCGAGTTAATGATAAACACCTGTTAACTAAAATACCAACGAATCCAATCACCACGTAACTTACATATTATCATGAGAATTACGAAATACAAATCTTATCATTTAATAAAAGATATTTACCTTAAAGAGTTCATTTTGAAAGATTTAATATGTGTTAAAAGATATAAGATAGCTAAATACGTACCTACTTCGTAATGTAGATACGTCAAAACATAATCCCAGTTTCTGTATTCAATGAAAAATAGATATTTAAAATCCTTACTTTTATTATTATTTAATTTAATAGTAAGCTACCTACATATGTTTAGTTTAGTTTTTAATTATTCTGTTTTATAGTAGTGTCATAGTAAAAAAAAAAATTATTTATTATTTTTATATTAATTATTGAGAGTAGGAAAAATTTTGTGGCAGATTTTTTAAATTATTTCCTTCCGAACGCAAATTGGCCTAGACACCGCGAACCAGTTGATGTGGGATCAATAAACAGTAACCATTGCCTAAAAGTACCGCTAAAAACGGATTAAAATCGGTCCGGTCTATCTATGATATATATACGGTCTAACTACGCATGACGATATTATCATAGGCATTTATACAGAGAAACATAAAAACACCATAATGTCGCGTATAAAAATAACCTAATCATATTACCTCCAAAAATAAGTACAGGTACTAAATTCCTTTCCCTTAAAAATATGCCTAAACCCAAACAAGTCTCTCTTCTTTTTGAAGAAGACATTTTGTGCCGACACATGCCGGTAAAAAAAAAAAATTATTTATTATTTTTATATTAATTATTAAGCGTAGGAAAAATTTTATGGCAGATTTTTTAAATTATTTCCTTCCGAACGCAAATTGGCCTAGACACCGCGAACCAGTTGATGTGGGATCAATAAACAGTAACCATTGCCTAAAAGTACCGCTAAAAACGGATTAAAATCGGTCCGGTCTATCTACGATATATATACGGTCTAACTACGCATGACGATATTATCATAGGCATTTATACAGAGAAACAGAAAAACACCACAGTGTCGCGTATAAAAATAACCTAATCATATTACCTCCAAAAATACGTATAGGTACTAAATTCCTTACCTTAAAAAATATGCCTAAACCTAAACAAGTCTCTCTTCTTTTTGAAGAAGACATTTTGTGCCGACACATGCCGGTTCTTTTAATACCCATGCAGTATAAGAAGAACCGCTTCAAACATACCAAAATTCTTTTCAGACAGTCCGCTGTGAGCCGCTAGTCACCATGGGCCAGTTGTCAAGAACCCTGGCGACATTCGGCTTGGCACCTGCAGTAGTGCCTGAATTGGACCAGCTCACGGTCGGGGGGCTAGTGATGGGCACGGGGGTGGAGACCTCCTCGCACGTCTACGGCCTCTTCCAGCACATCTGCCTGCAATACGAACTGGTGCTGGCTGATGGCTCTCTTGTGACATGCAACGATGTAAGCATATAATGTTTTAATTTTATAAATTTAAAATGCATATAAAAATTTTCGGAACCGACAGGATTTGAACCTGTGACTCTCGGGCAATCGCGGCCTGAGCGCTTTCACCAATTAAGCTACGGTTCTCCTACCGTCGATGCCGAAATTAGTATATGCCTTTCACATCAGTCTTATAGCGACTGTAGCGTCATCTAGTAGGAAACGTTGCAGTTTCGATCTACCTTTTCAAAGGTCCATATTACAATGAGACACGTTTGAAACAAGAGATGATACATTGACTGATGTGAAAGGCATATCCCATATATAGGCTTTATCCCATGGAGGCCTTGTGACTTTGCGTATGTATGTTTGGGATGATAACACCTCTACGCCGCGGGTATAAACGTATGATAGATATTTATGATACATAAACTAACACAATCTATGTAATAGATACGTAATAATTTTTTAAGCGATGTTTGAGGAAAATAGATTAATAAAATATTATATAATAATGATAATGAATAGTTATTGCTAAATGGGTCTGGTATATTCCTGGATCGATACCGGAGTAGGAGGAAAAAATCTTTTGTTTGACACTTAAATTCATATTTTTCAGGTTTTGAACCCTGGTCTTTTTTACGCTATACCATGGTCATACGGTACGTTGGGATTTTTGACATCTGTGCTGATTAAAGTCGTGCCAGCTAAAAAGTAAGTTTATTAATATAAAGTGTACCTACTAATTCTGAGTAATGGTTTAATTCCATGATGGACTTCCGAGACTTATGATTCTATTCGTTCAGTAAAGGTAAACTGTTCGTAAGAAAAAAAAATCAACGCGATAGCATTTTCTGCAATATATCAGAAATAATGCAGCCTGATACCTGCATCAAAACAAACATTTATAAAGCTTCTCATTTATAAGGTGCACCCTTAAATAATAAGTTCGACAATAAGATCTGTAGCTGAATTGACTAAATACGCATAAAAATGCTTCTATTGAGAGAACAACATATTTCTCCGTAGCTTGGAGACCTAGGCTCAGTGTCAATTTATGTTTTGCGAGCTAGGTAAACTGCGATTAATTAACATATATGTCTAACATCAAAATATACCATTTTATTCATAAACTCGTGTTGTAATTTTTCAGATACGTACGTCTAGAATACCATCCATATACGAGTTTACCAGAGCTAGGGAATCGGTTCAGAGAGGAGTCGCTTAAACAAGATCCACATCAGTTCGTCGAAGCATTGCTGTTTACTAGAGACACTGGTGTTGTGATGACGGGTGACATGGTTGAAGAAGTGGGTGATGACGGAAAGGTGATTATCACACTTTAATTTAGACCAAAAATACGCGTATTGTAATAATGCCAAAAAGTTGGGTTGTATACAAGGTGAAAAGAAATCTAAAGAACTTTGCGTATTACTAATGTCGTAGATACGGTAAAAATACCAGATTATGATTCAGTACGGCTAACCTTAAGAACAGGCCTGATGTTTTTTAGCCCCCAAATCACGAGACCGTACTGCAATAAAATTTATACTTTTAGAATGTTTCAAAGTCGGAAAAATCTAGCTTCTTTGGTTAATAAAAATATATGTATGACACTTAATAGAAACGTAAGTTGTCCTGCGTAGAAGGTCAAACAAGTAGTCAGTTTATAAACATTAGGTAGATACTCGTATGTATATGTTGTCTATAACTGTTGGTGGAGATCAAGCATATAATATCACATCAACGTGTGATATTTGTTTTGTGTTTGATAGGATATAGCCTATAATTTAGGTGGTTTTATATTTTTGGAATAACTTCTTTAGAATATTTGACAACGTAATAAAACGTTGCTCGACATGGCTTAGGTACAGTGTCGTCATAAGAGGTCGGATTGCGACAAATATGTTGGTTTTGGAAGCCTACTACCAACCATTATTATTTTGATATTACTGACGTTATTTTTTTGAATATTAATAATTCCTAATCGGAATATTATAGACTATTACGGTTTTTTATCAATTCCCTGTTTGATTCTTTTGTAAAAAGCCTTTGTTACTCTACATCCTTTCAACTAAAATGACGTTAATTGGTTGCTTATTGACGACCTCCCTGGCGCAACGGTGAGCGCTGTGAATTTAATTAGGAGGTCCCTAGTTCGATTCCCGACAGGGGCAATATGGGCTGAATTTTCTCTGGCCTGTACTGGTGGGAGGCTGTGGCCATGACTGTTCCATGCTAAGTACAAATACGTGCTGCTAAGCGATTTAGTGTTCCGGTACGCTGTCGCGTAGAAACTGATTAGGGGTGGTCACCTGGTGGTAAGATTGCAGTCCTTGACTAACCTAACCTGGCTAACCTGTTAGGGACTATGGTAGTCATACCCCTAATCAGTTTCTACGCGACATCGTACCGGAACACTAAATCGCTGTTAAATTAGGTGAGATTGCAGTCAAGGGTTAACTTGTAGCGGAATGAAAGATTAGTTAGGTAGTGGTTTATTTATTAAATGACAAACCTTGACAACCACTACCTAACTAATCTTCCACTCCACTACAAGTTAACCCTTGACTGCAATCTCACCTGGTGGAATCTCAACTTCGTTGCACCAAATCGATTATTACCGGAACCTAAAAGTTAATCCTAGCTAGATCGATTTATCGCCCCCGAAACCCCTGTATACTAAATTTCATTAAAATCGTTGGAGGCGATTCTGAGATTCCAATTATATATATACGAGAATTGTTCGTTTAAAGATGTAAGATTTATGTATATTCATCAGTCACCACTCACCTGAGTACCCATAACACAAGCTACGCTTACTTTGGGGCTAGATGGCGATTTGTGTATTGTCGTAGTATATATAAGTATGTATATAAAAAAAGTGTTTATATTTGCTTCATTATTTTCAGTTGAACCGCATCGGCAAGTGGTATTCCGAATGGTTTTTTAAGCAAGTGGAGAGATACCTCAATAGATATAGAAGCGGAAGTCAGAAGACTCCCGTAGAGTACATACCATTGAGGGATTACTACCACAGACACACGCGTAGCTTCTTTTGGGAACTCCAGGTAAAAATAGTTCTGCATTTTGGCGCTTAGTTATTAATTAGCCTGGTTTACTTAACAGTTGTCCTAAATTTTAATTTTCATCAAATATTTTATTTTCAGCATACAAACTGCATTCAATACTCAGCAATACACGTTCTACTATGACCTAAATATTTAAAATTCAAAATTCAAAAATGTTTTATTCATGTAGATATTATCATTAGTGTCACGTATTGGTGATAACTGCATTCGTTAACTTAAAACTAAAGCTACGAGTAAGTGGGTTCCAAACGCGCCCTGGTCTAAGAAGAGCCCACAACAAACTTAGCCACCATCACCATCTCACAGTCGAGTTAATCTTAGCTATGAAGTTACAGTAATTCATAGCGTTTCGTATGATTATAAAATTTATATCCAAGATATAAGCTATATATATTTATACAAGCTTAGAGAGAGCGAGATAATATCTATATATATTTATTAAGCGAGATATAGCTACATATATATATTTATTTAAGCTTTCAAATGATCTGTTTATGGCATTTTCAAACGATATTACACAGATCAATCGTCGATTCAATCTTAATCGTTTTTGCAGGACTGATAAGTTTAATTTTTATGACAACATTATGTTCGTAACGTACTCGTAAGTTCGGTTGTGATGTTTCGATCGGATAACATATTACTTACAAGCTGTTGCCCACATTCCTTGTCCACTTTTATTACGATTTTTTTACAAATCCCGTGGGAATATTGTGTTTTCCTGATATAAAGAGTAGCCAATGTTACTCTTTGTACTTTCAACTAACTCAATGCGTGAAATCAAGTTTACTGGTTGCGTAGTTAGGGCGTAAAGGTTTCACTTTCGCATTTATAATATCAGTAAGGACTAGTAAACGCTTACTTGTAAGGAAATCACTTTCCAGAGAGACTTTTATTTTATTAGGCACCAAGACCACATATAGATTTGCATGTGTGTGTGTGTTTGAGCGTATATGTGCGTGTGTGTGTGTGTGTGTAGCAAGAAACTTTAAAATCTTATATTTCAGGACATTATTCCCTTTGGCAACAACCCCATATTCCGCTACCTGTTCGGATGGCTGATGCCACCCGAGATCTCCCTGCTCAAACTGACGCAACCTGAGGCTGTTACTAACTTGTACAACAAGGCGCACGTCATCCAAGACATGTTGGTGCCCATCGAAACTTTGGAAGAAGCTGTTCAGACTTTCCATAAGGAGTTTGAGGTACATTTTTAGTGCAATACAAGGTAAATTTTGGCTGCAACCTCAATTACGGGTAAGTTATGATGCAAGCTGAAATAACAGCATAACGTGTTAGGAGTGGGTTAAACCCATACACCCAAAATTGGTTTCGCGGCTAAACTGCTTGGCGCATTCGTCGGTCTTTAACGAAAGGCGTACATACATTATCCGCACCAAGCTACAACAAAGAAATTTCACGTAGATATAATTTGTTAAGGTAATCTTTTTTTTTTTTTGTTTATAGACGAGCGCTTGACTGCAATCACACCTGATGGTAAGCTATGATGTAGCCTAAGGTGGAGCGCGCTTGCCTAGAAGATGCCTATTCACTTTTGAATTGAAGGTACTCATATTGTAGGCACTGGGGAAAATGGAAGCTGGAAGGGCATTCCAGATCCTAGCGGTGCGGATCAGAAACGAAGATGCGAAGCGCTTCGTACGCGTCCGCGGCATATCGACCACGTAGGAATGCAGATCTTTACGGTGCCTCGCGGTTCGATGGTAAAAAGGCGAGGGGGGAACAAGATAAAATAGTTCTTGACCACTTTCTCCTTTTTTTCACTTTCAATTTACTCACTCTCACATTTGATTTGATTTAGTTTGGTGCAGATCCGATGTACTTACACATCTGTGGACAAAGTGACAGATTTAAATGTCATCACATAAAATAAATTATTATTACTGTAATATCGTTTATTTACAGGTGTATCCTATATGGTTGTGTCCTTTCAAAGTCTTCAACAACCCCGGCCAGCTAAAAGTTCAAGATGAGTCTAAAAAATGGCAGATGTTCGTGGACATCGGCGTTTATGGTGTTCCCAAAGCCAAGGGATTCGAAACGGTAAGCGCCTACCTAATCTATTCTTGTGTAATTTTTGTTGTTGTTTTTGTTAATATTTAGTGATAATATTATATAATATATTATATTATCATCATTATAAACCCTTTACCAGCCCATTACAGTACGGTATGCAGACAGTGGCGTGCACTTCATACATGCACAAAAGCACTGCCTACTCTAATATTTATGTACAATTCGTAAAAGAGGAGGATTTTTTCCGTTTTATGGAATTTTCCTGCTGTATGCATACCCTGGTAACAAACCCAGTGCACGCCACTGTATGCAGATGATATGAAATGAAGAAAATCTCCAATACCAGTTATAAATACTTAATGGTCGGCTTTTTTGTAACTCTTACAATGCCTATCCTTAACTTTTTTACAACTCGTACTGGAGGTTTTCTTCATTTTATATCAACTGCATATCCTGTGCATACCTTCTACGCACGCCACTGCAGTACCGCAGGGTAATTACGTATCTCGCGACAGGTTTGCGACAGGCGTAAATCTTGCAATCACTGCTGTCAAACGTCACTTTTGTTTATTTATTGTATGAAAAGTGACGTTTGACAGCAGTGATTGCAAGATTTACGGTCTCCTCTCAGAATGCGAATGACACCACGCTGGCCAAGTGCTGATTACACTTCAAACATCTTTGAGAACGTTGTGAATAACGTTATGGACAACTTTCAGGCATGCAGATTTCTTCACGATGTTCACCGTGAAAGCAAGTGATTGTTTTATTCGAATAACCGCCGTTGCTCGCGGCTTCGTACCCGGTTTGTGGTTTTTCATGAACCCTGCGGGAACCGGGCATTTTCCCGGGATAAAAAGCAGCCTATGTGTTAATCCAGGGTATAATCTATCTCCATTCCAAAAAACAATCAAATTGGTTCAGTAGTTTTTGTGTAAAAGAGTAACAAACATCCATCCATCTATCCATACTTACAAATTTTCGCATTTATAATATTTTATTATGATATAATATGTATCTGACACCCCAACTTACTAATTGGCGAGGCCTCTTCTGGCACTCCCGCCCTAAAGCCGAACTCACCAGGATGCGCCCAAAACACGTCCTTTACGACCCACGCGATCAACTAACTAAGGACAACGTATGCGCAGTAGGACACTGAAATCACTGTGCACTGGTAGCTGCACTGCACAGTGGTTTCGCTGGATAAGACTAGTTTCCCGATTTATGACGTTATCAGGAAGTGCGTTTTATCCACGGTAGTAGACTTAAGTCGGATTCCGCGCCTCAAATGCTCTAATGTTGAAGTCTTCCCGAGGCGCCCTAAATTTGATGTCGCGCCAGGAGCTGATCGTGAAGACTGAATTTAACGAGCTTAAAGTGCATGGATGGGTGTGTGAGCGTATAATATGTGTGCGTGGATGTGTGTAGCAAGAAACGTTAAAATCTTATATTTCAGGACATCATTCCCTTTGACAACAAACCCATATTCCGCTACTTAGCTTTGTGCAGAATGCCTTAACTCTCTTCAATAGTGATGCCGTTTTTATCCGTCATGCCAAAATTGTCATTTGATTGTATTCAAATACAATTAAAGGTTAGCACAATTTTGAGAATTGTCAATTTAACTTCTATATTTATGTACGTCAGTTTACTTACAACATATTACCTCGGACTGACAACATCCTGCTTTTTCTTTTCATATCAGTATTCATCATAAACTCCGTGGCTACGAACCGGAAGTTGTATAACTCAAGAGTTTCTTTATATTCGCAGGAACCATCGACTCGACGGATAGAGAAGTTTGTAACAGAAACGCACGGCTTCCAAATGCTGTACGCGGATACATACACGACTCAGGAAGAGTTCAGAAATATGTTTGACCATACTCTCTACGACAAACTGAGGGAGACGTTGCCTTACTGCAAGGAAGCCTTTCCTGAAATATATGGGAAAGTAAACAGAAATGTTAGAAAATAGAGTTTTGAAGCCCTTTCATATAAACTTGCATAACGTTGGAATAGTTTGCAGTGTTTTGTCATACTGCATATACCTAGTGTGAAAAAGAACACTGCATAACCATTCTGCTTTGACGGCAATTTGGTGAAATGGGCAGACTGAGAGACCCTGCTTTCTCAGTCCAAGGCCGTGGGTTCGATTCCCAAAACTGGAAAGTTTGTGTGATGAACATGAATGTTTTTCAGTGTCTGGGTGTTTATATGTATATTTTAAGTAAAATGCTTAATTTTGGGGCTAGATGGCGATGTGTTTATTGTCTTAGTTTATTTATTTTTTATTATTCCAACGTTATCCCACGTTTATTTGTAAGGTTTTTTGTAAGATTAAACAAATAGTGCTAATTCTTATTTCAACAAAGTAGACATACAAGTTAAGACAAAGTCACGACTTTCTTTTAAATCGGTGCTAATTCTGTTGTACACAAAGTAGCAAACTAAACTAAAGTAAAATAAATTAAAAGGTCTATGGGCTCATTTTTCAATTGGCGTACAGTCTTAAACATAAGTATCTAGTAGTTGTATCTACTATTATTTTTATAAAGGACATTGTAACATACAGATAAGACAATTTATTTAGATTTGAATGGATTACTATGTTGTGTATAAAAGAATTAGCATCCCTGTTACGGGATAAGAAACAAGGTGTAAAGAACCTGCCCATCACAAAAGAATTGGTGTGTCGGTCATCTTCACTATTATCAACCTCAAAGACTTTGTTGAATGTAGTAAAGGATGTCACAGTTTTTAAACATCTCAATTTAGTGTAGGATTTCTTTTAAATCCAATTGCCACTAATAAGTCAAATGTAAGATATTAAAATATATTTCTATTTATTTTTTTATATGGTAAATAAAATTGGTAATATAATTTTTGTTCGCTCAGAATAATAATTGTTCTTATAAAATATTTTCCTACTTTAATATATTTGTTTAATTACCTTATTACTATTTTATCCTTCTAATCTTAATCAATTATGTGCGTACGTAAGGAATCACCTTACCATATCACAAAATATATCTGTACTGTAAATTGCACTTCCGACCTGTACACAAGACTTTCTAAACTTGCATAAAAGTTATTAAAGTGTCTTTGTGAAGTGAAGCTACTTAAATTACATAAAAAACACTACGCGACCTGTAAACGTGACGTACTAAACTTGCATATAAGTTACTTGCGAACCTCATACGAGATGAACTAAACTTGCATAAAGACACTTACGTCCTGTGCAGTCAGTGGCGTGCATAGAGGGTATGCACAGGGTATGCAGATGATATAAAATGGAGAAAATCTCCAGTACGAGTTATAAAAAACTTAAGGATAGGCATCTCACTGAGTTATAACTCTTACAGAGTTATAAAAAGCCTTATAATAAATGTTTTTCACACAAACATTTTCCAGTTGTGGGAATCGAACCCACGGCCTTGGACTCAGAAAGCCAGGTCGCTGCCCACTGTATCTTCTTAATAATATTATTTATCTGTATTTATGTAAATTATTCATAGAAATATTCAACAGTCATCTAAGTACCCATAACACAAGCTACGCTTACTTTCGGGCAAGATGGCGATGTGTGCATTGTCGTAGTATATTTATTTTTTTATTTATTTATTTATAATTGTTAAGTCAACATCTTCTGAGGATGCTCCGGTTTCGGAGCGAAACGTGCGTAGGGGGTACATTGCCGAAGATCTGTTTGGTGTATAGTGGATTGAAGAAATTGTAAATTACACCATACAGATTATACCAAATTAAGCTTAATTTTCATAATATATCATGGATTTTCGCAAAGTAACGCCTGCTTCTGTCCAATATAATAGAGTGCTGGGATATAGTCGCTAGTACTAGGTACCTAGTGAAGGGGCAGTAGGTCAAGTGCGGTGATAACAGCTAGGCCGACTCGCGCTAACATCTCCAATTAATATATCCATTTTATTGTATTTCGTCGCTGTCGTTCAGAAATGCTTCTATTGTCTAACAATAGCGAATAGTCGCGGGCAACATCTAGTATAATATAATTTGATGTAATGCTTTATTTAGGGAAACAATAAGCTCACTTATATATTTTTTATTAAAGGTATATATAATATAATATTATAGCAATCTCTCTCTATATATATATATTATGTATTATATATATATATATATATATATATATATATATTATCTTTATATATATATATATATATATATATATATATAAAAAGAGGGGTGTAAGGGGGAGGCTAGTACCAGTCAGCCTCCCAAAATGCCAACCTCACCTGCACGTGGTGCACCCTGCCGTCTAACCGACGAGGCTCTGGCGACCGCAGCAGCGACGCCGGTGCGATCAGTCTAGCCCTGCGATGACCAACCCGCCTGCCCAGCGTGGTCATTACCGGGCAAATCTTTGTAAATGGAGAAAAGAGAGCCACAGCCCCTAGTCCCCGGCAGCCCCGCTATTCCTGGCTCTGGCAGCGGTTATGGTAACGGCGGGGCAAGGGGTGTCAAGAATCTCCGGAAGAGATTCCGCTGCCAAACCCGACGACTGGACCTGGCAACGTATAACGCACGCACGTTGAGGACCGATGAGAAGTTAGTCGAGCTGGAAGAAGCAGTGAGCAAGTTGCGCTGGAGTATCATGGGTTTATCTGAAGTCCGTAGAGAGGGGGAGGACACGATAATCCTAAAATCCGGCAACTTGTTCTACTACCGGGAGGGCGAACAACAGTCCCAAGGTGGTGTCGGATTCATCGTCCACAAATCCCTTGTCAACAACATTGTTCGAGTCGAAAGCGTGTCGAGCAGGGTAGCGTACCTTGTACTCAGAATAACCAAACGGTATTCCCTGAAGGTTATACAGGTCTACGCACCCACAACTGCGCACTCCGACGAGGAAGTAGAGGCATTGTATGAGGATATTTCGAAAGCCATACATGCCTCGAAAACCTACTACAGTGTTGTGATGGGGGATTTCAACGCGAGGCTGGGCAAGCGAAGCGGTGCAGAGCTGAGAGTGGGGCAATTTGGATATGGGCAACGGAACGAACGGGGCCAAATGCTGGCCGACTTTATGGAGAAGGAGGGCCTCTTTATGATGAACTCCTTCTTCGAAAAGCGGCCGCACAGGAAATGGACCTGGCTGAGCCCCGATGGTTCGACGAGAAATGAGATCGACTTTATCATGTCGACCAAACGGCATATATTCAATGATGTCTCTGTGATCAACAGGGTGAAAACCGGGAGCGATCACCGTATGGTAAGAGGCACATTGAATATAAATGTAAAGCTGGAAAGGGTCAGACTGGTAAAGTCTACGCTCCGGCCTACTCGTGCTCATATCCAAAACCCCGAGAGCTTTCAACTGGAGCTGCAAAACCGGTTTGATTGCCTGGACTGCGATTCTGTGGACGATCTTAACAACAGGCTTGTGGAAACTGTCCATACGTTTGGGTCCAAGTTCTTTAAGACCCACCGTAAACATAGAACCAAAAAGTTCTCAGCCCATACACTCGGGCTTATGGAGAAGAGACAAGAAATGAGACTAGAGTCTTCAAAAGATGCGTCTGAATATCGGCGTATTAATAGACAGATCTCGAAGTTGCAGACGAAAGACTTGCGACACTTTAACACTGAGAAAATTAAAGTCGCCATTGAGCGCAACAAAGGCTCGAAAGTGTTCGCAAGAGATCTGTCTATCGGACAGAGCCTGTTGACTCGCCTGAAGACTGACAATGGTAGTCTCATTTCTTCTACACCAGAGATCCTAAGTGAGGTTGAGAAATTCTATGGACAGTTATACACCTCAACACAAAAGCCTGTTGAAAGTTTGGCTAAAGACCCTAGAGCCAAATTGACCCGACACTTCACTGAAGATATCCCGGACGTCAGCCTTTACGAGATTAGTATGGCTCTCAAACAACTTAAGAACAACAAGGCACCGGGTGATGACGGAATCACAGCAGAACTCCTGAAAGCGGGTGGAAAACCGATACTTAAAGTCCTTCAGCGGTTGTTCAATTCCGTCATTCATCAAGGCACAACGCCAGAGGAATGGCACAGGAGCGTGGTTGTTCTGTTCTTCAAAAAAGGTGATAATACCTTGCTGAAGAACTACAGACCTATCTCGCTGTTGAGCCATGTCTACAAGTTGTTCTCAAGAGTCATTACGAATCGTCTCGCGAATAGGTTCGACGACTTCCAGCCTCCTGAACAAGCCGGTTTCCGAAAGGGCTTCAGTACCATAGACCACATACATACGCTGCGGCAGGTTATACAGAAGACTCAAGAGTATAACCGGCCACTTTGCTTAGCGTTTGTGGACTATGAGAAAGCCTTTTATTCGGTGGAAACCTGGGCTGTGTTAAGGTCACTGCAGAGATGCCAAATTGACTACCGGTACATCGAAGTTTTGAAGTGTTTGTACAAAAACGCCACTATGTCAGTCCGTATACAGGACCAGACTACGAAACCGATCCAACTGCAGCGAGGAGTGCGACAGGGAGATGTTATCTCCCCGAAGCTGTTTACCGCTGCGTTGGAGGACGTTTTTAAGCTTCTGGATTGGAACGGGCTTGGCATCAACATTAACGGCGAGTACATCACGCAACTTCGGTTTGCCGACGATGTAGTCATAATGGCAGAGACTCTGGAAGACCTTAATGCGATGCTCAATGACCTCAGCAGAGTTTCTCAACAGGTGGGCCTTCGTATGAACATGAGCAAGACGAAAATTATGTCTAACGCTCATGTTCCGCTCCACCCAATTACTGTTGGGAGCTCTGCACTCGAAATTGTTGACGAGTATATATACCTAGGACACACGATCCAGTTAGGTAGGTCCAATTTCGAGAAAGAGGTAAACCGCCGAATCCAACTCGCATGGGCAGCGTTCGGGAAACTTCGTGACATCTTCTCGTCCAAAATCCCTCAGTGCCTGAAGACTAAAGTCTTCGAACAGTGCGTGTTGCCAGTGATGACTTACGGATCAGAGACATGGTCGCTAACTATGGGCCTCATAAGAAGGCTCAGAGTCACTCAGCGGGCGATGGAGAGAGCTATGTTAGGAGTGTCTCTACGTGATCAAATCAGAAATGAGGAGATCCGTAGAAGAACTAGAGTTACCGACATAGCTCAGCGAGTTGCGAAGCTGAAGTGGCAATGGGCGGGGCACATAGCTCGGAGAACCGATGGACGTTGGGGTCTTAAGGTGCTGGAATGGCGACCCCGCACCGGTAAACGCAGCGTAGGTCGGCCCCAAACGAGGTGGACAGATGACATCAGGAGAGTAGCTGGGAGCCGTTGGAGGCAAGCGGCCCAGGACCGTGCATTGTGGAACTCCCTACAAAAGACCTATGTCCAGCAGTGGACGTCAATTGGTTGAGATGATGATGATGATGATGATATAAAAAGATAATAGAGCAATTGGTGAACTTTTGAACCAATGGGGGGGGGGGGGGGGTCACCGAGGGGGTTTTAGAGTGTAGGAACCCCAAATAACCTGATTTCCACCCGGGCATCTTGCTTTCAGGAGAATTCCTCACTGAAAACAAAAAAAAAATGGCTATCACCGCAGAATAATGAATATTTCTGTATTTCCAGTTTTGAACACTGAGTCCTAATAACACTGATTGTCATGTTTTAATTAAATAAAGAAAGAAAGAAAGATAGAAAGAAAAATCGTATTTATTGTCACACAGTTGTGTAAAATGTTACATTTGTGAAATAAAATGATTGTTAAAGTATAACAATTAAAAAAAAAATGTGTGACAAAGGAGCTGGCTCAGTATAGCTGCAAACTAAAACGCGCAGCACTGGTTTTCAGCCAGCCCCATTATCTTCGTCGTCACTGAATCCTCGCGACTAAACAATAACAAAATAATCATAAAAAAGAACAATAACATAGGATATAATATATAAACAAACAAAAGATATTTTTCATTAAAACAAACTTATTTACATCGAGAAATACAAAATCATCAAAGAGGTAAATAATAAACAAAATCAAAAATTATGAAATTAATAAACATGAAAAACTAAAAAAAGTAAAAACTAGAATCAAAAATTAAATGTAATGTGAGTGTCTTTAATGTGAACTAAAGGAAAAATTATATAAAATTATAATCATCGATTGCGTTACAAATGACATTATGACATCATGGCCCGCCATATATGATGCAGACTGCCTCGGGAAAACCTAGACCTGCGTCTAACAAGCAAATTATCATAGCAATGGAATGGTAATGTTTATGGAGACACAATTTCCATACCAAATGTTGTCGCGAAGTTGTTGGAAATGCCAGGAGAGTCGTAAAACTTGATGTTCTCTTTCCATTTGGTAATGTTTTGGATTGTTATGAAAATTGTTATCTACGCAAGTGATTTAGCGTTCCGGTACGGTACTGCGTGGAAACGGATTGGGGGGCTCCAAACAGGTTAGGCTGCTTCATAACTGGTGAGATTGCAGTCAAGGGCGGACTTTTAGTGAAATAAAAAAAAAACAAAATTATTTATTCTAAGTAGGCCCAGTTTATAAGCACGTTTGAAGCGTCAAGTCTGTTTGAAGCCACTCTACCACCGGTTCGGAAGGTAGATTCTACCGAGAAGAGCAGGCAAGAAACTCAGCAGATTGCTCTTTTTCAACATAATTTTAAAAGCTTACAATAAAAAAAATATGCATGTATAATAATTTTTCTGTCTTGTGAGAGATGAGAGCGAAGCCTGCTTCTAAGCAGCCTTGTCGTAAAGAAATTCAATCGTGTAGTAACCACGATTTATTAAATGTGTTTTAACACATTGTTTAAACTTATGCATAGGCAGGTCCAAAATATTATCCTTATAAAAGCATATCAATCCCACAAATTACTTCTGCACCTTTCGCAAACGATATGCAGATGTCACTTACTGATTAATACGTTTGTCGACCCCCCTAGCGTGAGTTTTGTGTTCTTATAAATGGTAGGTCTCTTTCGATCTTGGTAGGGGCCTTAGGAGTTAGGGAATTTATTATTTTTTACATAGTTAGCGAAATAGAACAATAGAAACACAAAGATGGAAGTAGAATTAATAAAGCTGACGTAACGTTTCATAGCGATCTCTGTCAGGCAGCCAGGAGCTATTTCAGCCAGAATAAGCACAAGATAATTGAGAACAAAAAAGTGTAGTAAAATTATTATAAACCCACATTCTGATAATATACCTACATAAGAATACATAATCAAAATTGTACATATAAAATTCAAAGTCCGTACTAACTGATGATGATCAACGCACACCCAAAACCACTGGGTTAAAAACTTGGAATTTTCACAGTAGGTCTCTTTTAACATACATAATCCTCATTCAGCCATAACACATTCCGCGCATTTAGAACATTAGAGGTAAAATAATTACTGTTCTACCTACTAAATGGTATGAAGTGACTAACCGTTTGGTCGAGAAACCATTCTAACGTGGAGTGGTTTTTGATGCTTCAATATTAATCGCGTACACGGCTTCTGTATGTTCTTAATTCTGTGGACTTAACCACAGAATTAAGAACATAATCTTTTCAAAAAAAAAATCTTTTCAAAAGTAAAAATAAATGTCGGGACCCTTTATTGTTTACCTAATCATCATCATCATCATATCAACCCATTACCGGCCACTATACGGCACGGGTCTCCTCCACACTGAGAAGGGTTAAAGCTGTAGTCCACTACGCTGGCTCAGTGCGGATTGGTGGACTTCACACGCCTTTAAGAACATTATGGAGAACTCTCAGGCATGCAGGTTTACTCACGGTGTTTTCCTTCACCGTACCTAATGCTTAATCAGAATTACCTTCTCTATTCTTTTTTTTAAAAGTTGGTAACTCTACCTGTGGCCAGCATATCAGTATGGCTAAAAGAGGATACGCTGCCAGCCAAGGGTATACCTTGTGGTGGTGATTTGGATGATCAAGTTTACCAAGTATTAGTAAGTAACATTATAAGTATAATTAGCGTATTCATTCATTCATTCATTCATAGCGTATCATTCATTCATATCATCATCAAAAAGTAAACATTATTACAAATAACAAAACTAAACGAGGAATTATAAATTGGTCATTAGGAAAAAATAACTCTGTCGGTCGAGCTGGATGCAAATTACAATTGGCTCGATTACGCTCTAAGCCGTGAAGGCGTGAGCTGATAAATATGAATAAAAATGGTAAAAGATTTATTGTGGATATAAGCTTCTAAAAAAATAGCGATTGTTGACGCATTCTTTACGATTTTTATATATTTCATTGAAGACTTATACTTCTATAAATAGCACTATGATAAAGATAAATTATTTAGGAAGCCAATGCCGTTTACAGAATCATGAAAGGTGGGATGGATATTTTTTATACGCATTTCCCCAAAAAGTGTCGTAAATGAAAATTTTAAAAAAAGAACAGCTTCCAAATATGAACTTTTTTAAAACTGACATTTAGATTTTGACATGGCTACAGGTTAAAAGTGAAAAGTGTTTATTTATTTTTTATTTTTTTATTAAAAGACCTAGGTTAGTTGAAAATAAGGGTTTTTTATAATCTTCAAATACTTATAGCGTTATCCTCTAAGAATTATGAAAAATTGACATTGTATATTTTTTTAACCATTAAATAATGTGATTTAAATCTTATTTGATAATAATAATAATAAATCTCGGTGAGCTCGGTATTTTATTATGTTAGTTTTGAAAACCTTGATGTACTCCTCGGGACTTATAGGCGAAAAAAATACCGGTGCCCTAACCCTGGAATAGTTCTGCCAGTTCCTCGTTAATACAACCCAATTACCAGTCCTGGTCCGGCTCGGGAAACTTACCCACGATCTCGGGATTTGTAGTAGAAAATACAAGAAACCGGGACCTCCCACTTAACCACAGCGGTTATCGGGTAGGGAGATCATGAATATTTCCTAAATAATATCCTTTAGCCTTGTACTTGGTAGAGGAGGGTAGTGACAACTGTATTCTTAACTGCCACTACACGGCACAAATCTTATACTAACTGAAGAGTTTGTTTGTTTGTTTACTTGAACGCGATGATCTCATGTATTACCAGTCCGATTTGAAAAATGCTTTCAGTGTTTGATAGCCCATTTATCGATGAAGGTTTTATCATCAGGCTAAGACCAAAATGAATGAATGAAGAATGATTTTCCCTTTAGAGAGCTTACGCTGCGTACGCTGCGTAAACGGTTAAAGTCTCGATAAAATCGTGTATCACAAAGTCGTTCCCTTTTAAAAGTTCAAAAACAAAGTCCGGGACAGCATGTCTATCTTTTAAGGTAGACTTGTACGCGTACGAAGTTGCGAGGAACCGCTAGTATTACGTGTCACAAATTTATTCCACCGATGTACAATTAAAAATATACCCAATAGTGTCATAGTGTGACCCGAGTCGCACTTAGATGACATGCGCAGAACGTTATCAGTACATTACTTGACCCGAGTGCCATCACAACCGTCTTAGGTTCCAAGAAGACAGCGCGCATTTGACATCAACAAATGTTTAAGTTTAAAATGATTTCGAAACTTAATTCCTGTTTTGCAACACTCGGAATTTTGTGCAAGTGCTAACTTTATTGTGTACTTTTGAAAATAAGTTGAACAAATTGAAAAATAATTAAAAATGAAGCTTTTAATAGTGTTGGAATTAGTGTTGTGTCTGTTTTCGAAGAATTTCGTCAACGGTAAGTGGCTATTTCAAAATTGTTTGAACCAACTGTGTAAATTAGGTACATTTAGAAGTAGGAAATATAAAGTTCAATACTGTCTCATTCGTCTAGTGGTTAGCGTGTCCAACAGCGGATCAAGAAGTCCTGATTTCGATTCCTGGGTTGGCCCAAAAATTACACTTATTGTGTTTTTCTTTAAAAAACGCTAATACTTAAAAATAATTGTAAAAACCCGCCAACCCGCATTAGAGCATCGTGACGGGTCTATGCTCACACTCATACCAACGAGGAGGCCTGCGCCGAGCAGTGGCGCCCAGCAGTGGTTGTTACGCGTATATACAGTACTGGGTTTTTATCATAAAAAGGAAAAAAACCCCATCCTATACGAGTTATTAACAAATTTGGGTAGGCAGCGCTTTTGTGCATGTATGAAGTGCACGCCATATTGGTCAGTAGAGTTATATGTACAAGGTATATAATACAATGAATAATAATAATATTAGTATTGCAAGGAAGATATACAAAATGTTATGTAATAAATTTTAACTTTGGAACTGAGGACGAAATTGTTGATAACTTCTTACGTGAGATAAATAATTAATCATTACGCTTTAACAACTCAATATTATACTTTGATATACATTCTGAACATTGAATATCACAGATCTTTATTTTAAGAAACTATTATTTTTATAGCAAATGTACTTATCTATTAAAAATGGTACTATTCTGTTCATTACATACCTCTAAATTAAACTAAATAATAAATTTTAAAATCTAAAGGAAACTTTGTGAAAAGATAAGCAGCCTACTTATATACATTTAATTGTAAATTAAGTTAAGTTGAGAGATTTGCGTACCGTTGCATCGGCACCAACATTAGAATTAAACTTACTCCAAGTATAACTGAAAGTTGTAATGAATTCACAAGTAATTCCCACGTGGAGTGGTGCCAAGAAAGCAGGTTGCTTTTTCGTACTAGACAGCAATTCTGATTGCGTATGCAAAACAAATGGGCCAGCTCTTCTGTCACCAGATAATGGTGTGAAAATTGCTGTAATCAATGTTTGCATGCTAGAAAATCCTGGAAGCTTATGTTAGGCAGAATTTTCTTGGCTGCTTCCAAAAATGGTCGCTTAATAAAGATAGCTAAAGAAGAAAGCACGAGAATACTTATAGCAGAAATGCCTAGCTCAAATCAGATTTGGGGAGATCCAGACTAGGAACTGGAGTTACCCCATTGGAGCAAGAATCTTCAAGCGAATGGGACTTGTAGACAGCTTAGTATTAAAACATTCTATTAACTTTCATTCCACCACTCTCATTTCATCATTAACCTAATCAGTCCACTGCTGAACTAACTCTCCCAAAGGCAAAAAAGATGGCTTGGTGTTCACAGTAGATGGTACTAGTACAACAGAATACGCTGCAGCCCATTTTCCATTATATTGTATGTTTTCCCTGAGTCACCTCGTTCAAGACCCGCGGGACGAGGTTTGGTGACTACTGTATTATGATCTACCGTCACCACAAGGCACGAAGTGATTATGAGTGAAGATCTAAATTGACTAACGAACGACATTATTTTCTCGAGGCACCCCGTGATTATGTGTATTAGCCTCTCTTAGAAGAGCTGGACACCGCATCCTTCAAGTCCAAGCTCTAAACCTCTCTCTCCCTTGAGAGAGTAGCGCATGTGTCCGGCAGTGGGTTTCTAACCCTCAGATCCCGCTGACCCACGCATATGAACGTTGCGGGTCAGACCGAGGTGTAGACTGCTGAGGGTTCAGTGGCGTAACTGCTCTAGCGCTAGTACTCATGGGTCTTAAGCTCAGGGAGCCCATCACCCTCATTGATACCTTCGTCTAAGTGAGGCCTTAAATGTTATACAGTTAGGTTCCTATAGCTTTTTATTTATTTTATTTTATTTATACTCTTTATTTGCACACAAATGAAAATTAGAAGAAGAATAAAAAAAACACAAACAGAAGAAGTATACAAAAGTCGGCCTTATCGCTTTGCGATCTTTCGCGTTCCATCCAGGCAACCTTATTTTTGATCCTTAAGCAAAAAAATATCGGGTGGCTCGAATTTAAATCACAAATTTTTAATTTTTAAGGTTTAAGTTGTTTAATCCGGTAAAGTATTCCATTTCATCACCATCAGTCCCAATACCCCACCAATTTTCTTGCTCCGCTTCGGTATCAAGATCTTGTCTACATACCAACTATCTCTTAAACTTATTACTATTTACTTTACCTTAATTATGCTCATTATATTTAATTTACTGTTGTATATGATGACTACCTGTTGCCCGCGAGTTTGTCCGCATTTATTTTTAAAGAATGTGATATGTGGCAGTAGTAGTAGCAAAAAAAGTCGGTTGCGCTGAGAAATACCTAAAAATTATTGTTTTGTTTAAATTAGCACTCCTTAAATTTTTACTCGCGATAAATTCTAAATTGAATGTCCGATTACAGTGAATTAAAAAGTATTTTACTGCTCTATAAATACCCTGGATGATAAACAAACAAACAAATCTATCCTCTTTATAAAATTAGTATGGGTAGATACAGATATCTGCACTCAATTATCAACAGTCAACTATCTTTTTATCATGAGCTGAAAGAGTCAAGAGACTTTCTCTCATTATGTAAGTCTTATATTTTCCGTCTGTGTTAATAAAAACGCAAATTTTCTTGCTGTCTACAGTCGCGATCTAATTATATGGAAGTCAGCGTAATAATGTAGGTACCTACCCACGTACTTGTGCATTTCCTTTGTATACAGTTCCTATAGAGACTGTATCCTATTTAGACTCAATGAGTCGATCATTATGTCGTAATTTTTTATTACAGCACTAGTTTTTTTAATTAAGTACTTGTACGTATGACACAAATATTTTTCGGTTCGATTGTGAATAATTTGTAATCAGATTTTTTTTTAACTGTGCGTTCGGGAGCGTTCGGGTGTGTTTACGTTGACACGCTTTAATATTTTCAAAACAAAATAATAGTAAATTTGGCATCTTCGTTGCAATTTGATGAGTGGGGACGATTCAAATGAATTTAAATTATGTTTTTATTTCGTGTGGTTCACACTCCACACTTATATGTCATTTCAGTCCAGTTTTATATCCACCATTTTGTTTGTGTTGGCTGATCAACTGCCTGAATTGCTAATAGTGAAAGTAGAAAAGTAATTCAATCTTCAAACATTTTATATAAGATTTCCTAGACATGTGATAGAAGAGTTTGCAGAATAAAGGCTTTGATTAGGCTGTATAGTCATACCATCAGGTGTGATTGGTGCCAAGCGGTAGTAAAAAGATCTTCTATTTAGTCGGTTAGCTTTTAGATGAACCTGACTGTAATCCCACTTTCCTATCGTCTCAGAAAGAGAAGGACCCGAAATAGAATTAGAATATAGGCCCTAGTCCACCACGCTGGCCAAGTGCGGATTGGTGGACTTCACAAGTCTTCACAACATAATAGAGAACTCCCCAGCGTGCAGGTATCACAACGATGTTTTACTTCACCATTAAAGTAAGTGATATTTAGTTCTTAAAACGCACATAACTTGAAACGCAAAAAGTGCGTGCCGGGAATAAAATTCGACTCCTGAAAGCGAAGCCGAAGTCGCACACACTGTGCCATCACCGCTTCAACACACTGACAGTATACATAGTATACAGTATACATAGTATACAGTATACATAGTATACAGTATACATAGTATACAGTATACATAGTATACAGTATACATAGTATACAGTATACATAGTATACAGTATACATAGTATACAGTATACATAGTATACAGTATACATAGTATACAGTATACATAGTATACTATGATAAAAATAAAAAAACTGCCAGTTTCTACGTAAGTTAATTCAATGGGTAAATAATGAAGAAATCCTTTAGTTTTTATTCATTTACATCTTTCTATAGCATCGCGGTGTCGCGAATCCATACTAGCAAAGGAGTATATTGAATTTCCTCGATAAGATTATAGATTAGTTACATTTCATTCAGCTAGGTGTCACGTTACGCTGACATATATATGGATTACAATTTCTGTCAGGTCAGACCACCCTGTTTGATAGTGCAAGTTTGCCAATACAATCCCCCCTGAGTAGTTACTTCTATAAATGCCACTGTTTCAAGTAGAGATGATATAACTTCGCCCATTGAATGCCTTCTATTAAATTAAAAAAACTAGTAATTTTGGACGCCTGTCGACCAAGTTGTAGTCGTAAGCCTTGTTAATTTAGTTCCTTATACATAAACGTGGCATTGTGTCGGAATAATGTAGCGATGATAGCCCAGTGGCCAGTGGCATCGACCGTAGACATTGGGAGAGGCTTGCGGAAGGAAGAGATGAATGGCGCAAGAGCATTAATGAGGGATGCCGTATCTATGACGAAGCTTGGCTTGGTGTTCTTGCACAAAAAAGGATACGCAGGCATACCATGGGATCTTCAGATTAAGCCGAAGGGATTAACTGCCATATTTGCGGCCGTTAATGTCGCTCGCGCATCGGCTTATTTAGCCATACAAAGGAGTGTCGCTTAGACAGTGTTTGAACCGTCTCTCAAGACGTACAGGCCATTGATGAGAACTAGCCCAGTGGGTAGAACTCCGACTTAACTTTCGGAGGGCCGAGTTTGAATCCCAGCACCTGTAACTACTTATTCTAAGTTATGTGCGTTTTTTAAGCAATTAAAATATCACTTGCTTCAACGGTGAAGGAAAACATCGTGAGGAAACCTGCATGCCTGAGAGTTCTACATAAGTCTGTGGAGTCCATCAATCCGCACTGGGCAATCGCGATCGATCGTCGATGATCACGGCCTTAAGCCCTTTTCATTGTGGGAGGATCCCCGTGCTCTGTGGTGGGCTGGTATTTGGTGGTTATAATGATGAATGTCGGAATATGTAGTTATGCAATGTTATGTCACTTTTTAACTTATGGCTTCTTTAAAATGTCAGAGCATGAACAAACACTGCGTAAGTGTTCAAACGTTATGCCACCTCACATCAATAAGGCCCTATAAGCTTTAACCTTTAAGCTTTTAGTCATAAGTCTAAAACTGCAGTCTTTTAATCTCAGGCCTTAAAACTAAATTACTGAAACGCCTCTCAGGAATAAGAATAATTAATATACTACCTTCGACAATACATACATCGCAATCTAGGCCCAAAGTAGGCGTAGCTTATGTTATAGGTAGTAAGATGATTCATGAATATTATTATTAATAATAACAATACATAAATACTGATTATATAAAAATAAACACTCATACACTGGAAAACATGAATGGGTAATCTGTATTTTCGAATTAATCTGTGATTCAAGTACTTATTGTAAAACGGATAAAAGTTTCAAACGACTTATTTCTCCTTCACCACTAAGTAGTTTCCACCATCCAACTGCCAGGCATAGTAACGCATGTACTCGTACGAACCCATTGAGGCTAATAATTTGCTTTGCAGGTAATAAGATAGAGAATAAGTACGAGTGATTAAAAAAAAACCGACTATTCTAATACCAAATTGTATACGTTGTTTTGTTATACTTTTCTTTCATTATGTACCTTTTGTGATGTGCAATAAAAAAATCATTCATACCGAAACAATGTTCATAGTCCTGGGTCCATCCCTAGTGATGTTATTTATTATTTTGTTATCTACGTAACACGTATATTTACGCATTGTGTACCTACGTAAAATTAAGTTTAGCTAGGTAATTGATATCCTGTCCATCCGCTGTTCGTTGATGTGAAAATAATCTGGCACATACCAAACCATAGAGGCCTCGCTATCAATCTGTTGACACAGCGAGATAATCTCGACGACCTCTCCACACATTATGTAGGTATGATGATGCACTGGCGCCCGTCCGTATCAGGGTAGGATAAACAACAATTACAGATTGTTTTCTAATGTGCTACGTAGGCCAAACCGCGGGATGGCTATAATATACCTGCTAATAATAAAAATAATAAGTACCTACCTATTGAGATAGCTTTCTTGATTTGTATAGTGTGTCCCTGAATAAAGCGCACTAACGAAGATGGGTGAATCGATAGCAAATTAAATTAAAATTTATCAATTTCTTCGTTTTTTTATTGCCTATTTAAAACATAGTAAGTAAATAATTCTTCTTTCCTCTCGTAAACTATAATGATGGCTGATAAAATCGATGATGCATTGGAAAAAAAAAGCCTTCAATAAAAGGGATCAAGTAAAAACCACTTCCGTTTTAATTTATACTATAAATTTTAAAATGATTGTCTGATCTTTTCAACAAATTACGACTTTTACAAAAGGAAGCCCAGAAAACCTATTATTAAAAATATATATATATAAATCTCAATTTTATCTATTCTCCGACAAAATAAAATCCTTTCATACTGCATAAGTAACATGATTCGAATATCATTACAGCTCACGCAATATAAAGTACTTTAAATTGGATAATATTAGCTCACCTACCTCAACAAGAATAACTTTAGCTCTAATGTACACAGCTAATAATCTAAACTAGAAGTCTTTTCCCTCCTACATCCATATTATGCTTAACAATGGTGCAATACTTTAGTACACAAATATTGACACTAAACTAAGTTGACATATTACGGGCTGTAGAAGCCCGTAATTTCGAATCTAAGAGATTAAATTTAGCCTAGTGTTTAAAGCTTCGGCCTTCTTTTTGCGAGTTCGATACCTGGCAAACACCTCTATGTGCGTCTGAGGTTTTTGCGTCTGAGTTTCTTATTCAAGCAATTAAAATATCACTTGCTTTAACGGGGAAACCTGCGTGCCTGAGAGTTGTCCATAATGTTCTTAAAGTCGTGTGGAGTCCACCTATCTACGCTGGGCCAGCGTGGTTGCTGCGACTTGAAACAAAATGAAATAAAGTAAAAATGAACGTATTCTGGGTATGGTTCTCTTTGCAGCGGTATGTTGGCCTAGTTAAGACGAAATTATTTCTATTTACATACAAATGTTTGTGGTAACAGCTGTGTTCCACTATACGCATTGATCTAATTAATGACGAATCTACAAATAATAACTATTACATTTATATATTGTAATATGATGCGCCTGCGGCAAGAGTCCATCTGAAAATCAATCGAATCGAGTTTTTAACAATGCCGGAATTTTCTATCTATAAAAATGCAAACACGTCGTCACATCTTTAATTTATCGTGAAGTAGGTGATGATGCCCCAGGTTGTTGAATGGTGGTCCGAACCTTCAACT